>NW_005366719.1:0-577 GCF_000412655.1 Myotis brandtii | reverse complement strand
GCAAATTGTCCCCTCGACCAGGAGTTCAACCAGGAAGCGGGGCCGGCTGGCAGGACCCCACCCATGTACGAATTCATGCACCAGGCCTCTAGTCTATATAATAGAAGCCTAAGTGACTGTTACGGTGGAATGACCATAACAACCGGTTGCTATGATGAGCACTGACCACCAGGGAGCAGATGCTCAAAGCAGTAGCTGCCCTCTGGTGGTCAGTGCTCTCCCACAGGGGGAGCGCAGCTCAGCCAGAAGCTGGGCTCATGGCTGCCACGGTGGGAGCCTCTCCCAACTCTGCGGCAGCACTACTGAGCGGCAGTAGCAGGCACAGCGGGCAGGGATGAGCGGCTCAGCACCCTGCCCTGATTCGGGCTCCTCCCTGACTGCCTGCCACTTGGTGCACTGCTACATCCCTCGGGGGATGTCCGACTGCCAGTTTAGGCAGTTGGACATCCCCTGAGGTGTCCCAGACTGCAAGAGGGATGTCCGACTGTGGCTTAGGCCTGATCCTGGTGCCATTCCCTGTAGAAGGCAATCAGTCTGACAAACTCAGTGACTCAGGGAAGTGCAGGGAACTCATGAT
>NW_005366718.1:0-1338 GCF_000412655.1 Myotis brandtii | reverse complement strand
CGACGCTCTATCCACTGAGCCACACTGGTTAGGGCTAGAGTATTTTATTAATTCTCCTACAATGTGTCAGTTATGGCACACAGAAAGACAATGGGTTCAACCAGCATGGCTCAGTGGTTGAGCATTGACCTACGAACCAGGAGGTCAGGGTTTGATTCCCAGTCAGGGCACATGCCTGAGTTGCAGGCTAGATCCCAAGTGTAGGAGGTAGCCAATAAATGATTCTCTCTCATCATGGCAGTTTCTATCTCTCTCTCCCTTCCTCTTTGAAATCAATAAAATAATAGAAAAGACAATGGACTAGAAGACTAAATTTAGTCTACTGAAAAATTACTGTGAAATCTTAGGAAATCACTGGCTCAGAACAGAGCCTCTTATGAGATTGCAGTGGAGACATCAGCCATAGACGTCACCTGAAGATTTCACTGGGACTAGAGGATCCACCTCCAAGATGGCCCACTCACATGGTATTGGCAGGGGCCTCAGTTACTACATGGCTGATGGGAGGACTCCTCAGCTCCTCACCAGAGGGCTCTCTCCATACAGGTGCTTGATCTTCACAGCATGTCGACTGGCTTCCCAAAGAGCGAGTGATTCCAGAAAGAAAGCAAGGGGGAAACCACAATGCCTTCTATGATCTCTAGTCTCAGGTGTCACTCATGATCAGTCCCATCATATTCTGTTGGTTAAAAGCAAGTCGCCAACTCTCACTCAAGGAGAGAGAAGTTAATCTCTAGCTCTTTAAGAAGTTAATCTCTAGCTCTTTAAATATATTTGTAAATATATTTTAAGCAACCACAATTTTCTGCGAGTGATCGCCTATTTTCTAGAAAAAGAATACTGAGCACTTTGTGTTCTGTAGGTTTATTAACAATAATGTGGTCCAGAGCTTTGCAGTTCAGTTTTCAGTTAGGGACTTAGAGATTCTTAAATCAAATGAGATGATGAAACTTATCAGTAGTATCTAAGTGGCAAACTCCCTATAACACAACCCTTTGTAAATCTAAAATCTTTCATTTCAGTCTGCAAATACACTTATTCTCCAGAATGCTTATTTAAAGAAAGTGGAAAAACAAGCCTTTTCATATTTTATTTACATTATGCACTGAACATTAAAAATTGAAAGATGTTTATATTATTAGCCATAGGAAGTACAATTAGAGATTATTAATAATTATGGTTTTAAATGACACAAAATGATAGACTGGCAGGTTAAACTGAAATGAAGGATATCTATCATAAGAACTGATTTTAGTTCAAAAATGTGTATCATTCCTGAAAATTATGAGTTTATTATTTTCTAATATATCTATACTAATAAAAGGGTAATATGCTAAT
>NW_005366717.1:0-835 GCF_000412655.1 Myotis brandtii | reverse complement strand
TATATAGGATAGGATTGCTTAAATGGGGTGGGGGGGGGAGCCTTTTACAGGAGGAGGAGATGCTCTTGGCAGACAATACATAATCCCTATATCTGGACTGATAGCCAATCATATGCACTATACTGCCAAACCGGTCATTAAAAATTGAACCGCTTTCTTACACTTTACACCAAACAGCTGTTGCCCTTAAAACCCCTTAGGTTCTTCCTTCGCAGTTCACTCAGATTAGGTTCTGATTGGTCGGTTTCTATGCCAGTTCAGCATCAAAAGCTCCGCCTCCTAGGCAGCCATTGGCTCCTTGCACTTCACCTAGATTTGGTTCTGATTGGTTGGTTTCTATGACAGTCAGCATCTCCGGGCCTATCTCTGGGCCTCATCAGAGAGGCAGGGCTGATCAGCAGCCCGGCGGAGGCCCAGAGAGAAACAGAGGCATGGCTGCTGGCGAAGCCCAGAGAGAAAGAGAGAGGCAACGGCTGATCAACAGCTGCCACGGAGGCTGCGGATCAGACCCTGCCTCTCTCTTCAGGCCTCTCTCCGGGCCTGATCCACAGCCCCCTCTGCAGTCAGTGCCGGGTCGCCGTGCCCACAGCAGCGGCAGTCAGTGCTAGGTTGCCATGTTAACCCAGCACTGACTGCAGGACTGACTTCCTGTCAGTCGAGCCTTCAGTCGTTATGGTCCCTGGGTTTTTATATATTAGGATAAGACCAGAAAACCTGTATCTACGTGTCATATAGAACTTTACTTCCTAGAATATAGTAGATTGCTTATTTGTAGAAATGCTATATTATTTTTCTTCATATTTATTTATTTATTTATTTATTTATTTTATTTTAT
>NW_005366716.1:0-607 GCF_000412655.1 Myotis brandtii | reverse complement strand
ATATCAATTAAATTTAAACTGGTTTCTGTATTAAAAGTTTTCAGTTGAGATAAGCAATATATTTTGAATTCCTAATTATTTCAGAGCAAAAACAAGTTATACATTAGAATTAATCTCTCCCAATTCAATTTGCACTTTAACAAATTAAATACTTAGCATTTTTCAAATCAATACTTTTACATTTAAGGATACATTTCAAATAAAATATAAGGCATTTTCAATTAATAGATTAACTTCTATCATCTAGACTTCATAATAGGCATACGCAGATCAACATTTTAGTATTATAAATCTCAATAATTTTAGAT
Organism: Myotis brandtii; assembly: GCF_000412655.1. Classification (NCBI taxonomy): domain Eukaryota; kingdom Metazoa; phylum Chordata; class Mammalia; order Chiroptera; family Vespertilionidae; genus Myotis; species Myotis brandtii. The sequence goes on along the minus strand of NW_005366716.1, from coordinate 299 downwards.
GATTTGAACTTAAAAGTTTTAAGTTTCCAGCCAATAAGCCTGGCATAGCTGCTAAATTTCAAAATGGTCACAATTTTCCTGCTGGGGAGGTTAAGAAGCAACCGCATAGCTATTCACATGTAAACTTGACTATAAACTTCCTGGTGGTACTTGCCTCAGGGCGGGAAATTTCAAAAGATCTACTTTAAATCGCCTTGGGAAACCAGCCTGTATTTTTTTCTTGGGTTCATCTTTGCCATTTTTAAGGCCAAAACAGTCTCCAGTTTTTATTCTGTACACAGCAAAAGGTCAAGTTCAGC
>NW_005366715.1:0-492 GCF_000412655.1 Myotis brandtii | reverse complement strand
GCAGGAGTAAATGCAACATGGTAAAGAGGGGGGTGCCTCACAATTTCCTTCCTCAGTTAAAAAGAAAGGGGGAAAACTAACAAGAGGACCTACCCTGAACCATCTCTAGAGGTGGGGGTAAAGGACAGAGGAGAAGGCCATTCTACAAAGTGGTACCTTTTCAAAAATATTTAGCCCTAACCGGTTTGGTTTAGTGGATAGAGCATCAGCCTGCAGTCTGAAGGGTCCTGGGTTCGCCGATCAAGGTGTTCCTTGGTTGTGGGCTTGACCCCCAGTGGTGGGTGTGCAAGAGGCAGCTGATCAATGTTTCTCTCTCATCAATGTTTCTAAAACTATCCCTCTCCCTTCCTCTCTGTAAAATCAATAAAACAATATTTTCAAAAAATATTTAAGGTAATGAGTTGACATGACAATTATTAAAACTGATGAAAAGACATTAGAGGAAGCGAGGTGGAATCAAGACATAGTTAAGTGGTAGTGTTTTATGGGGGC
>NW_005366714.1:0-803 GCF_000412655.1 Myotis brandtii | reverse complement strand
TTAAAAATGAATTTATTTTCCACTTATAGTTGATATATAATATTACACTAGTTTCAGGTGAGTAACATAATCATTCAACATTGTGTACCTTCTGTAGTATCCTCTGACACCATATGTACAGTTATTATGTACAATATTATTGACTATATTCCCTGTGACTATTTTTATAATTAGCAATTTTTACTTCTTAATTATTTCCACCTTTTCACTCATTCCCCCAACCCCCTCCCATCTGGCAACCATCAATTTTTCCTCTATCTATGAGTTTGATTCCATTTTGTTTGTTTTATAAATTCCACATATAAGTGAAATCATAAGTTACCATTTTTTTTTGTGTGTGGAGAGAATCCTTGAAACCTAGTCTCTTGGCAAGCTTCATATCTATAATATATTATGTTCTGAAAATTAAAAAAAATCAGATATTTAACAGGAAAAAACAAAAAATTATAGAGAATCAATGAATAAACATTTCTCTCTCTCTCTCTCTCTCTCTCTCTCTGTCTATACCATTGGTTCTCAAATAGGGAGATTTGTACCTTCCTTCCAGGTGACAATTGACAATGCCTGGAGATTTTTTTGGTTTTCATGACAGGGGAAGAGTAGAGGGCATGTGCTTCTGGCATCTGCTAAACAACATAAAGGCCAGTTGTACACAACAAAGAATTATCTGGCCCAAAACATTGATAATGTTTGGGAGAAACCCTGACATACACATGTTAAGGGCACACTCGGCAGAGTATTGAACTAGGCTTGTGACTTCCTAGTTCTCAGTCCTCTTTGAAGAACTTGGATATTGAAATGTG
>NW_005366713.1:5777-7261 GCF_000412655.1 Myotis brandtii | reverse complement strand
CAGGTGGCCTGTGTGCGCGGCCTTGGCCTTGGGAAGCCTTCTCCCCCCCGCATCCCCCCAGAACACACAGACGGCTGGAGGGGCAGCGTGTAGTCTGCGTGGGCTCCGGGTGCGGCTGTGCTCCTGGGCCTCGGTCGGGGCGGTGCCGGGGGTTGGGTTCCCACCTGAGGAGGCCTCACATCTGGACCTCTGAACGCTCCCGGGACCAGCCCCAAAGCCCCTTCCTGTCCGGTACTTAAAGGCACAGATACCAAGATTCTCTGCCTGGTTGGCGCTAACCACTGAGCACACTGGCTGGGCTCCCTCTTATCTCTTTTTTAGATCCTTACCTGAGGATATTTTCCCATTGATTTTTAGGGAGAGTGGAAGCGAGAGGGAAAGACAGAGAGAAATATCGATGTCAGAGAAACGCATCCATGGGTTGCCTCCTGCACGCGCCCCGACCAGGGCCCGGGCCGGGGAGGAGCCTGCCACCGAGGTGCCGTGCCCTTGACCGGAATCGAAACCGGGACCCTGCAGTCCCCAGGCCGGCGCTCTATCCACTAAGCCACACCGGCCAGGGCCCTCTTCTCTCTTCATTTGCTCTAACTGGCTTCCTGCCGCTGGCCAGCCTTCCTCCCACTTCGGAGCGTTACTTAGAAACCACGGCAGGCAGCTGGCGCTGGGTGAGGCCGGGCCGCGCACCCCCGAGCGTGTAACTTCTGGAAAGCAGCCCGTAGCCCGCAGCAGGCTCTGGGGCGCCCGCTCCCACAGACCACGGCACGGCGGCCCCGGTATTCTTCCCCACTGTTTGCTTTTCATTCCGGATTGTGTGCGTGTCGGTCAGCCGGAAACTTAAACAGAGCTGTGCCTTGCGTCGGGGGCAACCACGGGCAGATGGGAACTCCCCAGAGCCGGCGGGCTGGCCTTTCCCGCTGGCCTGGCACCAGGCCCGCAGCCCCGGGGCCCACGGCGCTAGGAGGTCGTCTCCACTCCAGGGGTGCAGGCGGGGAGGACAGAATACACTGGGGTCAAACTTACTCTATTTTGTTTAAACTTTAAATAAAGCTTTCAGCAGCTTGAACAGCCTTAAACCAGGTGTTGCATTATCATGCTGTCTGGAACGTACTAAAGGGTGTCCCAAAATTCACGCAAGAAGTAATTTTGATAGAAAACATAGGTTTATAATCAAAAATTGTAAATTTGTTATTGATTCACAAAGTATACAGGATAGGGTTATGTATGGAATAGCACATCAGGTAAATGGCCTCCACGGCTTTGCTGGCACATCCGCAAAGCCGTGGTCTTCATTGGTCTTCATTGTCCCTGCTCCTGGGCCATCATTGGTACTCGGTAATGCTTATCAAATGGAAGGGATTGAAATCAAAGGGCAACAGATATTAGAATCTGATTCAATAAACCAAGTAAAATTAGGCTTTTATTTTTTGTTGTTGTTAATGCTCGTGCAAAATTCAAATCTTGCGTGAATTTTGGGACACCCTTTA
>NW_005366713.1:0-2833 GCF_000412655.1 Myotis brandtii | reverse complement strand
CTCACAGAGCTGGAATCACTAGCCACAGGGACTGGTTGAGCGTGAGCCGTGGGCACCACCTCCTGTCCATCTGACCCCACAGCCCTCACTCTCTCCACAGGCGACCTGCCGCTGGCCTCCAGGGGGATTTATTGTACTACTCTCAACTACCGATTCCTACCAAATGCAATTTCATTGAACACTAGAGGCCCGGTGCACGAAATTCGTGCATGGGTAGGGTCCCTAGGCCTGGCTGGCGATCAGGGCTGATCGGGGCCTTCCAGCTGCTGGCTGTGGCCTTCCTTCATTCCATGCCGCCCCCTGGTGGTCAGCACACATCATAGCGAGCGTTCGGTCTCCTGATGGAACTGCCACAGGGACAATTTGCACAATAGGCTTTTATATATATAGATGGGAATACAGACGATCCCAGGAAATACTACTCTGCGAGGATGTGTCGCTGATTAATATCCAGTGTCTGTGCTCGATGGGAAAGCCAGGATGAGGACATGAAAACAAGAGTGGCTGTCGGAGAGGGCATGCCATCCACCCGGCCGGAACCACGGTTCAAGCCTCAAGCCCCATCGAAGGCCCAGTGGGAGGGCAGCCTCCTCGGAGTGCCCCGGCCGGGCCCGCACACCCCCACCACTCCTGCCCAAACAGCCCCTCCCCTCCCTCTGCACCTGACAAGTCTCACCTCAGCTGCTACGCCTCGACCTCAGAAGGCCGCCTCCTCAGGGAAGCCTCCTCAGATTGCTCAATGATCAGTGTCCCTGGGACACTTTGTTTTCAGCTCTGAACCAGAACATACTACCTGTATTAGACAACTAATTTACCCATGTGCAGTAGATAACTAATCTATACGTACTAGATAACTAGTCTACCTATATGTACTAGATAGCTAACCTATCTCTTATGCACTAGATAACTAGTCTATCTATATGCACTAGATAGCTAACCTATCTATATTACTGGATAACTAATCTACCTATTTGCACTAGATAGCTAATCTACATTACTAAATAACTAACCTACCTATATGCACTAGATAGCTAATCTATATTACTAGATAACTAAACTACCTATTTGCACTAGATAGCTAATCTATATTGCTAGATAACTAATCTACCTATTTGCACTAGATAGCTAACCTATGCATATGTACTAGATAAGTAATCTACCTATAGCTACTAGATAACTAATTATCTATGCACTTTTCCCCACTAGCCTGAAACGTCCTTAAGAGAATGAAGCCACTATCCTTCATTCCTGCAATCCCACGGCCTTGCTCAGTGCACGGAGGACACGGAGTGGGGTGCGGTGAGGTGCCTGCTGGGTAAATGAAGTCATCCTGCCCACCTCCCACGCCGGAGTCCCACCACGCAGCACATTGCCTATTTTAGGTTTATGTGTCCCCCACGCTGGTGCCTCCCCGCACCCCCTCTTGTTAGAAACACTCCGCACGCTAATAAATACTCCCGGCCGTCTCCCTGCCATCCACACAGACAGCCGCAGTGTGGGGACCCCCGCGCCCTGCGCATCCGCGGCCAAACAAGATGAGTCAACACTCCCAGACAGGCACACAAGACGCACACGGCTCCAACAGATACACCCAGAGCCACACTGAACCAAAACGAGGGGGAAAAAATCAACCTCCTAAAGACAGAAAATGACGAGACGTAGGTAAGTAGTCGCAAGTTAGTGCAAAACGATGTTCTGATCAGCCAGCCCTGGGTGACAATCCTGCTTCCCCACCAACCAAGGCACACTCTGGGCCTCACCGTCCTCATCTGTAGGATGGGCACACGGCATGAGGGATGCCACAGGCAGCCTCTGCCCGGCCAGCCTCCGTCTTGCTCTCTGTCTGCAGTCTCCTCGCAACAGGTGAGCGCTCTTGCGGGAGAGCCACCGTGTGCAGGTCCCGAGTCCCGCCTGCAGTCCCGGCAGCAGGCAGGAGCCGGGCCACCCCGCGCACACGGCTCGCACGGGGCTGCTAGCTCAGGGTCCCAGGACCTTAACTGAGGAAGGGGTCTGCTTTCTTTCTTTCTTTTTTAAAAAAATATTTTTTTATTGATTTCAGAGAGGAAGGGAGAGGGAGAGAGATAGAAACATCCATGATGAAAGAGAATCATGGATTAGCTGCCTCCTGCACGCCCCACACTGGGGATGGAGCCTGTAACCCGGGCATGTGCCCTGACCGGGAATGGAACCGTGACCTCCTGGTTCCTATGGTTGACGCTCAACCCCTGAGCCACGCCAGCCGGGCCTGAGGGGTCTGTGTTCTGCTCCCCGCTCATGGACTGGCCCTTCCCAGCCCTCGCCCGGACAACCTGGCCAGCTCTCATCCCTGGGAGGGGAGCAAGGGCTGAGGGGAGGGGGGTCTCGCTGTGCTCCCTCCTCCCTCCACATGGGAGAGCGAGCTCTCCGCACTCAGGCAGGTGGCAGCTGGGACTGAGTCAGGCTCGCTCTCCAGGTCCCTGCTCCACATCCCGACGGGGGGAGGGGGGGGCAGAATGCGTTTACATGCGGGTGGCCTTGCTCTCCCCTGCCTGTCCCCAGCAGCTGGGGCTGGGAGGTCACAGCTCACTCAGCCTGGGCAGCCACGGGGCCTCTCCTGGCTGAGCAACACCTGGCTCCGTGGAGCAGGAGATGCTCCAAACCAGGGAGCAGGGACGCCAGCGTGTGTGAGCGTGGGGGACACTGGCTAGTGTCCGGGCGAGCCCCTCCTGCCCAGCTGCCCAGTGAGTGCCCAGGCCAGGCCAGGAAGGAGCCGAGGCCCCGCTGCTGCGCTGCCAGATGTGCCAGATGTGCGGGGGGCCCTGCACCAAGGAGCTGTGCGCTGTGAGGCGCTCCC
>NW_005366712.1:0-506 GCF_000412655.1 Myotis brandtii | reverse complement strand
TTCCACATATAAGTGAAATCATAAGTTACCATTTTTTGTGTGTAGTGAGAATCCTTGAAACCTAGTCTCTTGGAAAACTTTATAATATATTATGTTCTGAAATTTTAAAAAATTGGATATTTAACAGGAAAAAACAAAAAATTGTAGAGAATTAATGAATACACGCCTCTCTCTCTCTCTCTCTCTCTCTCTCTCTCTGTCTGTCTATACCATTGGTTCTCAAATAGGGAGATTTTTACCTTCCTTCCAGGTGACAATTGACAATGCCTGGAGATATTTTTGGTTTTCATGACAGGGGAAGAGTAGAGGGCATGTGCTTCTGGCATCTGCTAAACCACATAAAGGCCAGTTGTACACAACAAAGAATTATCTGGCCCAAAACATTTATAATGTTTGGGAGAAACCCTGACATGCACATGTTAAGGGCACACTCAGCAGAGTATTGAACTAAGCTTGTGACTTCCTAGTGCTCAGTCCTCTTTGAAGAACTTGGATATTGAAATGTG
>NW_005366711.1:0-464 GCF_000412655.1 Myotis brandtii | reverse complement strand
GATGTCTGAGATTTTGCTGCCTATGGTTTCTTTTAAGCTTTTTATGATTTCATCACTTACATTTGAGTCTTTTATCCATTTTGAGTTTATTTTTGTGTATGGTGTAAGTTGGTGGTCTAGTTTCATTTTTTTACATGTATCTGTCCAATTTTCCGAACAGCATTTATTGAAGAGTCTGTCTTGACTCCATTGTATGCTCTTGCCTCCTTTGTCAAATATTAATTGAGCATAATGGCTTGGGTCGATTTCTGGGTTCTCTGTTCTATTCCATTGATCTATATGCCTGTTCTTGTGCCAGTACCAGGCTGTTTTGAGTACAGTGGCTTTGTAGTATAACTTGATATCTGGTATTGTATCCATTCAACTTTGTTCTTATTTCTCAAGATTGCTGTGGCTATTCGGGGTGGTTTTTTTTTGTTCCATATACATTTTTGGAGAGTTTGTTCTAGATCTTTGAAATATGC
>NW_005366710.1:0-491 GCF_000412655.1 Myotis brandtii | reverse complement strand
AAATTGAAGAAGAGGCAATACTTCCTAACACATTCTAGGATGCCAATATAACCCTAATACCAAAACCTGGCAAAAGATAACACACAAAAAAGAAAACAGCAGACCAATATCCCTGATGAATACAGATGCAAACATCCTAACCAAAATACTAGCTAATTGAATACAAGAGTACATCCAAAAAATTATACATCATGATCAAGTGGGATTCATTACAAGGGCACAAAGGTGGTTCAATATTCTAAAATCAATCAATGTAATACACCACATTAACAAAAGAAAGAATAAAAATCATATGATCTTGTCAATAGATGCAGAAAAAGCATTTGATAAGATACAACATCCATTTATGATTAAAATGTTCAATAAAATATAAATAGAAGGAAAGTACCTGAACTTAATAAAGGCCATATATGATAAACTCTCAGCCAATATCATGCTCAATTGTGAAAAACTAAAAGCTTTCCCCCTAAGATCAGGAACAAGACAAGGAT
>NW_005366709.1:0-527 GCF_000412655.1 Myotis brandtii | reverse complement strand
AATACTCTTTGTAATACTTTAAGCAATAAAAAAACAAAAAACAAAAAACAAAAAAAACAAACTATGAACAAATTCCTATGCACATTGCGGCAGCAAAAACACCCAGTAGGCCAGATAAATGTTTTCGGCAGGCCACATGTGGCCTGCGGGCCGTAGTTTGAGGACCCCTGCCTCAGGGGATTTCCAACTGGCAGCGGGATTGGGCCTAAACCAGCAGTCAAACATCCCTCTCTAAATCCAGGACCGCTGGCTCCTAACTGCTTGCCTGCCTTCCTGCCTGATTGCCCCTAACCACTCTGCCTGCCTGCCAGATCACCCCTATCAGCTCAATTGCCTTCCGCATTGCCCCTAACCACCTGCCTGCCTGTCTGATCACCCCTAACCGCTCGCCTGCCTGCCTGATCACACCTAACCCTCACCTGCCTGCCTGATTGCCTCTAACCACCCCTGCCTCGGCCCCCACCACAACGGCTTTGTCTGGAAGGAAGTACAGAATGATGTCCGCAAGGTTGTTCGGCTGTCTGGTC
>NW_005366708.1:0-840 GCF_000412655.1 Myotis brandtii | reverse complement strand
TGAACTTTGATCTGTGGTGATAAGCTATGCCATAAGGCCAAATAAGATGAATTTATTATTATTATTTATTTCTTTAATGCACTTATTGTTTGGGCTTCAGCAATTTTATTTCCTCTAGTAAGAAAATCCCTTAGCTGTGCTGCTGTTACAGTGCAGTTGAAAATGTATCACCTTATACTTTGTGTGGTCTTTACTTCATGCTCTGAGATGAAATAAACGGGTTTGAACCTCTTGATGTACTTGCCTGATAGCCATATTTTACATGGTTTTAGGTGCTATTTATCAGCTTTCCTTCAACTTAGAATTTTGAGTTAGAGATAAAAATCAGATAAGATTGTTAAAATAACCATTTCTTTAAAGTATATTGCATTGGGGAAGTTTCCCTGATACTTTAACTTCTCTGTACTACTTTACTATTTTCTGTTGTTATTTTTATGTCTTTTCAAGAGGCTAAATAGATGGCTCTTGGATATTCTTAATTGAAGATACTGAATCTGATCCCTTGGAATTTTTAGAAAAAGAAAAATAAATAGTTTCACTACCCATAGGTAATGGAAATAAGAATAAATGCCTTTAGATTATCCTAGAACAAATTTAATCATCCCTGGAATATTTTTATTAAAATATGATTGTGAATTGCAAAATATTTAGACTATAATTCATTTCCATTTCCTGAGACAGCCAAATCCTGAAGAGGATCTCAATCTAGATTTGAGACCGAATAATATCAAATGGGGTTATAAGTACCTGGTTAAATAAAAACTGATATCTTTAAGAAATCATTTGTCTGATGCCCAACCAAAGTGGCTCAGTGATTGAGCATCGACCTATGAACCAGAA
>NW_005366707.1:0-1257 GCF_000412655.1 Myotis brandtii | reverse complement strand
CAAAATTCACGCAAGAAGTAATTTCGATAGAAAACACCGGCTTATCAGGAAAAATTGAAAATTTTTTATTGATTAAGAAAGGAGACAGTCTAGGGTTATGTACGGAAGGGCACATCGGGTCAAGGGCCTCCACGGCTTTTGGCACAGACGCACTCTTCCGTTGAGATTTTCCGTGACCGGAATGCGGCTGCTGCTCGGGCAGTAACAGTTCACGGCGCTCGCTCTCGCGACACGATAATCCAGTTTTTTTTTTGTGCCGTGGAGGCCATTGACCCGATGTCCTATTCCACACATAACCCTAGACTGTATCCTCTATGAATCAATAAAACATCTACAATTTTTAATTGGAAACCTGTGTTTTCTGTTAAAATTACTTCTTGCGTGAATTTTGGGACAGCCTTTACGTGATGGCAAATGTTGGCTCCGTCCCGTGGGCCTGGTCCCCCATGACAGGGACGGACATAGAATCGAGGGGGGACCAGCGAGAATCATTAAGAAATAAATAGGAATCATGCCCTGTTTCACCCTGATTGTGTTGTTCTGATCAGAGAAGGCAGCCCTGGCCGGTGTGGCTCAGAGGATAGAGCGTCCGTAGGGTCCCGGGTTCGAATCCCAGTCAAGGACACATGCCTGGGTTGTGGGCTCCATCCCCAGTCGGGGGCGTGCGGGAGGCAGCCGGTCCATGATTCTCTCTCATCATGGATGTTTCTCTCTCTCTCTCCCTCTCCCTTCCTCTCTGAAATCAATAAAGATATATTTTTAAAAAATAGTTAAGATAATACATGTTATGTTACGCACATTTTTTTACAATTTAAAAATTAATTGCACTTTTAAAAAAATATAGATTTTATTGATTTTTTACAGACAGGAAGGGAGACGCAGAGAGAGAGAGAGAGAAACATCGATGAAGAGCGAGAACCACTGGTCGGCCGCCTCCTTGGAAAACTTGGCTACACATCGCACATCCTGGGACACCAGCCCTCTGCCTTTGTCCTTTCGAGTCGCCCTGTGTTTGGTCGAAGCCCAAGGCCGGTTCCCCGACGCACAAGGTTCAGTTTTTCCAGCCGCCCTGGCACCGCCGGCCGAGTGCAGACTTAACGAGCAAGGGGTGGTGTTGGTGAAGCAGCAGGTACTGTCGGAAAACACGGCTCAAAAGCAGGAGACTTCGTGCCTGTGAGCAGACGAGCGGATAACAAAAAAAAAGCAACTGAGGTACATCTACACCGTGGAATACTACGCAGCCCTGAAAAAGGAAGA
>NW_005366706.1:0-799 GCF_000412655.1 Myotis brandtii | reverse complement strand
CACGCCCTAACACACGCAGCTCACACGCACACTCAAACACACAGACATGGAAAGCACAACACACATGCACACATGTACACACACAGCAACATATACACACAATGCGCACACATCCACACACATGCATATCAGCGCACACTCTCCACACACAAACAACAGCAACACACGCACACAATGCACACACATGCCTTCAACAGCCAAGGCCAGCTCTAGGCTCTATTTCCTGCCTCTCATTGCTCTGGCTTCCTTACGTGTGTGGTTTGTACTTGAACTGAAAGGACAGTCACGCACAGAGGTCTCCTACCCGTTTCTCTGCAGAGCGTTCATGTCAGGTGCTTCCAGGGACCTGACATTCTTTGTGTTGCTCAGAGCCCTGGTTACCTCCTGATGCTGGTGCTGGCAAGAGAGCGGGTGGGGCTGCATGCTCAAGGGCATCCCAAGGTCACCAGGAAGGAGGGGCAGTGAGAAGCAGGGGCGCTGGGCATTGTGAGGAGCTGTCAGGAGCCAGGGAGACTTTGCCTTTACCCACCAGGAGCCAGAAATCGATTAAAAAAAAGTGGCTCAAAAGCACAGGTTTCCAAAGCCAGTGCCCCTTCAGACAGAGCCCTGCTGGCATTGAGGGTGGACTTGCAGGCTGAGTCGGGCTGGGAGACCAATCCGACCTGGAGGACCAGGTGGGGGATGGAACCCAGTTCCACCCGGGGCATGTGTGCAGGAATGCTGAGGCCCGGGGCTGGCCTGGCCATGGCTTGCAGATGGCGTTGGAAGGGAGGGCAGTTCTTGGAGGGGCTGGAGGCTG
>NW_005366705.1:0-923 GCF_000412655.1 Myotis brandtii | reverse complement strand
AGAGAGAGAGAGAGAGAGAGAGACAGAGACAGAGACAAAGACATTGATGTGAGAGAGGAGCATTGATTGGTTGCCTCTATATACACCCCAACTGGGAATCGAGCTTGAAACCTTTTGGTGTATGGGACGATGCTCAAACCAATTGAGCCATTCAGCCAGGACAGAATTTCTTCCCCTTATAAGGTTGAATAATATTCCACTGTATACATAGACCACACTTTGTTTATTTGTTCCGCTGTTGGTGGGCACTTGGATTTCTTCCCTCTGTTGGCTATTGTGAGTATTGTTGCTGTGAAGATGGGTGTTTGAGTTCCTGCTTCTGATTCTTTTGTGCTTTACCCAGAAGTGGAATTACTGCATCAAATGACAAATTGCCATACTGTTTCCATAGCAACCACAACCATTTTACATGCCCATCAGCATAAGGGCTCCATTTTCCCCGACTTCCTTGCCTCCTCTTTTTATTTTCTTTCTTTCTAATCGCCATCTCAATGGTTGTGAAGTAGTATCTCATTTGGGTTTTGATGTTCATATTCCTAATGACTAGTGATGTTGAGCATCTTTTCACCATTTGTACATCTTCTTTGGAGAAATGTCTACTTGAGTCCTTTGCCCATTTAAAAATTTCACATTATGATTTTAATCCTTATTCAGCTTCCAAGCACTGACCCTGGGCTAGGTTCTACATAATCTTTTAGTTTTCATTTTTACACTTTCATTTATTGTTTTCTTTTTTTAAAAATGCACATGGACTTTAAAAAATAAGTAGCAAAACAAAGTTTACTAGATAGCACAACCCAGTACCAAATGAATTTAGGACAACACGTTTCTTTAAGAGTCGGGAGAAGGAAGTGATGACATGTGGGTTCGAGTGCTTTGGGAAATGTTTAAGAATTGAGGAGGAATTTGATCTGGGAATTTTA
>NW_005366704.1:0-533 GCF_000412655.1 Myotis brandtii | reverse complement strand
TGAGAAAGTTAAAAAATATAGTATGTTCATATGGTGGGGTTATCATGTAGTTGTTTATATGTAATGTTATAAAGGATTTAATTATGGTATTACAGACCAATGGAAATAAAGAACTAAAAAGTGTATATGTTGGGAAGGGGGAGGTGTGAACATTTTAACTCTTTAGAGAAAGGTGCATCAAAGGTAGACATGGCCTTCACAGGTTTGGCTCAGTAGATAGTGTCGGACCATGGACTGAAGGGTCCCAGGTTAGATTTTGGTCAGGGGCACTTGCCTGGGTTGCAGGCTGGATCCCTGGCCCTGGTTGGGGCGAGTGCAGGTGGCAACCAGTTGATGTGTGTCTCTTACATCAATGCTTCTCTCTCTGTCTCTTCCCCTCCTTTCCACTCTCTCTAAAAAAAATAAAATAAAATCAATGGAAAAATATCCTTTGGTGAAGATGTTAATATCAGCTCCTATGTACACACATATATAATACATATAAAATCAAAAAGCGTAGCCGTGCTTCTGAAGAATAGCTAAAGATGGAGAGT
>NW_005366703.1:0-620 GCF_000412655.1 Myotis brandtii | reverse complement strand
GGGAAATGGTTTTCTTTTCTGTTTTTTTTTTTTTTTTTTAAAGCATGAAGCCCCAACCTAGCCTGCCAGACGTTAATTTTGTGGCATAAGGACGTAAACATGTATGAACTGCCCTCACTCTGCAGGGGCAGGTGCGTGATGAAGTCAGATGGCGCCCCTACCGTCCTGACTCCGTGGCCCGCCCGACAGCACCGGTGCCAGCTGGGTCTTTATGTCTTAGTTTCTTTGGAAGTAAAATTAGGTTAATAATAGCATCTACCTTTTAAAGTAAATGAGAGAAACTGTGCAAAGCTTTTAGCACTATGCCCAGCCCGTGGCAACACTCAATGCACCCTCCCCATTATTTCATAAAGGGTATTTGGGCAACAAATAAAAAAAAGAGGGGGGTGAAGAAGCAGCACCCACTCTCAGCCAGAATGACAGGGATTAAACTGCATGTGTTCAGATTTTGGAAAAAGACACTACACTCTTCTCACTGATTCCCCATTTCGCCAGGGTGGACCTGAGAATCTCTGGAGTTAGTGATTTTTAGGTTCTTTTTTAAAGATTTTCTATTGACTTTTAGATAAAGCAGAGGGGAGAGGAGAGAGAGAGAAACATCCATGTGAGAGTGGAACATG
>NW_005366702.1:0-568 GCF_000412655.1 Myotis brandtii | reverse complement strand
TCGCGGCATTAGGAAGGTTGAGAACCACTGGCTAGAAGTTGTATGAGATACCTCAAGATCATTTGTTTTTTTTGGATGTCATCTAGAGAATACTAGATATTTGGGGGTGGGGGAGAAAGAAATAAAGGGAAATAACCTTGGGAAAATTCATCACTGGAGGAATTACTATTCAGTGGTAATAGTATGAGAAAAAAGAAATTGTAGTATTTTGGTATGTATCTATACACCAGGGGAAGCTGATTGCTCCCAGCAGCCACTGCAGTGAGGCCTAGACCACACCTCTAGTATCTGGAGCCATGACAGTTTTAACCAGGGGTCCTCAAACTACAGCCCGCGGGCCACATGCAGACCGCCGAAAACATTTATCAGCCTGCCAGGTGTTTTGGCCGCCACTGCCTGTTGCTTAGCAGCCAACTCACCCTGGCCTACGTAGCACATGTGTGGAATGTGCGCCGCACTCTCCGACTCCCCTCCTTCTCTCTGTCTCTCAACTCCTCCTCTCAGTCTCGGGCAGGGGTCCTCAAACTACGGCCGTGGGTCACATGCAAATACAAATATTGTATTTGTT
>NW_005366701.1:0-758 GCF_000412655.1 Myotis brandtii | reverse complement strand
ACAACCGGTTGCTATGACGTGTGCTGACCACCAGGGGTCGCACGGGAACGAAGGAAGGCCCCAGCCTGCAGCCGGGGAAGGGAGGCCCTGGCTGGCAGGTGGAAGGCCCTGATCCGCAGCCAGGCCTAGGGACCCTACCTGTGCCTGAATTTCATGCACCAGGCCTCCAGTCTATCTGTGGAAAAGGCTAAGATGCTAAGTGTCCCTCCTACCATCCGCCGGTCGCTGTGACGCGCACTGACCACGAGGGCACAGACACTCAACACGGGAGCTGCCGAGCTGCAGTGACTTGGCAGCGGCGGTTCTCGGGTGACGCACCCCGAAATCAGAGAGGAGGGAGCCCGATTCCTCGCGGGGCCGTGTGATTCCACCTTCGGCCGTGGGTTATGTCTGGCCCCAATCCCTCTGCGCCATCAGTGGGTGCAAGCGGGGCTGGCACCGTCAGCACATGGGAGCTGCAGCAGTGGGAGCAGGGCTGCTGGCAGACAGGGGACTGGAGGCCGTAGTGGGAGGGGCCGGGCCGAGATGCAGAGGATGGGCCAAGACCCGCCCCTGTACCCACAGCAGCCTCATGGCCCACAGTTCTTTTCAAGGTGCACGAATTCGTGCACTGGGCCCCTAGTAAGTATATAAGTTCTATGGTTTATTTTTATTTGGGGGGAAGAAAGTAAGCTTTAAAAAGTAAATGTTCAAAGGTCCCACCACCATGCAGTACAGGAAGGTTGAATGAAGTCAAGCTCCTGGTACTGTGCTGATTA
>NW_005366700.1:0-240 GCF_000412655.1 Myotis brandtii | reverse complement strand
CCTCAATCATTCTCACCCTCTATTTCTTCACAGGGACCCTGGGCGTGCCCACACTCCTAGCCAGCAACACCACAGTCACAGAGAATGAGGATGCTGTGGTCATGACTTGCCACACAGATTGGAGTAACATCATCTGGTTATTCAATACTATGAGTCTGCCGCTCAGGGAGAGGATGAAGCTATCAAAGGACGGCAGAACCCTTACCATAGACCCTGTCAGGAGAGAGGATGCTGGGAACT
>NW_005366699.1:56552-65291 GCF_000412655.1 Myotis brandtii | reverse complement strand
CCAGCCCTCTCTGCATGCACTCCGCACCTTAGTATTTGACTTCCGCACTGGGCCTCCTCTGAGTCTTGGTATGGTTTTCTCTTTCCTTCTAGTTGTAGAATATCCCCTCAGCCAGCCTTTCTGTGTTTCTGAGTGATGTCCGTTCTGTCTTTTAGTTGTATTTTTGAATTGGTTGTGCAAGGCAGCAGTCTCCGGTGTTTACCTATGCCGCCATCTTGGTTCCTCCATCCATTTCTTTTTTGATTCTTGCATAAGTTATTGATTTTTTTCTCCATCTGGTTTGTGCATTCTAGGACCCTTAATCTGAATTCTTTTTCTGTCATGCTGCATGCCTCAGTTTCACTTAGCTGCTTTTCTGGTGAGTCCTCCTTTTCTTCCCTTTGGGGTTTTCTTTGTCTACCCATGTTTGATCTCACCGACATATCTAGATGTTGAGTCGTTCATCGGCTGCTCCCTGGGTGGCTGTGGCTCCTTGGGCTGTGGTTGCTCCTTGGGTGGTTGTGGTCTCAGTTGGCAGCAGCTCCTCTGGTGGGTGCTGTTCACAGCTGTGGTGGCTCCTCTGGCTGGTGGGGGGAGGCTTCACACACTGCTGCTGTTCCTCAGACAGAGGGTGTGCTGATCACGAGGCTGCTGTTCCTTGATTGGGGGCAGGCTACACATGCAGCTGCTACTCCTTGAACTGTGGCAGACTGCTCACATGGCTGCTGACCCTTTAATGGGGGCTGGCTGCACGCAGCTGTTGTTCCTCTGATGTGGTGGGCTGCTTGTGGGCCTATTGCTCCTTGGACTCGGACACGTTTATTGCAATCTGCTGCTCCTCAGATGGGGGTGGGCTGCTTCTGAGGCTGCTCCTCCTCGGATGGGTATGTGCCACTCACCCATCTGCTGCTCGTCAGGCAGGTGCAGGCTGCTGTGGCTCTGCTCCTTGGACCGGTGTGGGCTGCTTCTCCTCCTCGAATGGGGACAGGCCACTCGCAGAACTGCGGCTCCTCGGATGGGCAGGCTGCTCGTATGGCTGCTGCTGCTTGGATGAGGGCTAGATGCTTGTGAAGCTGCTGCTTCTTGGACTAGTGCAGGGTTCAGGCTGTGCGCAGCTGCTGCTCCTTGGGTGGGGGTGGGCTGCGCAGAGCTGCTGCTCCTCAGACATAGGTAGACTGCTCGTGCATCTGCTGCTCCTCAGACAGGTCAGGCTGCATGTGTGGTTGCTGCTCCTCAGATGGGGAAGCGGGCTGCTCACCCAGCTGCTGCTCCTTGGACAGGAGCAGGCCATGTGAGGCTTCTGCTCTTAGGCTCGAGGCAGGCTGCTCATGGGCCTGATGTTCCCTGGACAAGAGCTCTCCTCTCACGTGTCTGCTGCTCACGTGGTTGAACAAATAATGTGAAAAGAAGTAGAAAATAAAGGAAAAAAACAAAAAAGGAGAACAAAGACAAAAGCAAAAAAAAAGCAACAAACAAAAAAAGAGAAAACAAAGAAAAAAGCAAAAAAAGCTAACAAAATAGTAATAAAAAAATAAAAATGAAAAATTGAAATGTCATTCCTTTAACTGGCTTAAGATCCCAGTTTTCTGGAATGTCTGTTGTTGGGGACTGGGTGTAAGCTGACAAGGTCCTTGCACCTGAAGGGACTAGCAAGGCTGGGACCTTTACACACACAGTTTTCCCAGACTTGTTTGGATGGTGGTTATCAGTAGAATAAGAGCAACCTTTGTAGAATGAGAACAGCCTTTCATGGCTTACCAAGAAGTCTGTAACTATTTACTGAGATCTGCTGTACTGAGAACTTGTCCTTCTGCTGTGTCCCTTCCTGAGAGATTAAGAGGAACAAAGAATACATTCCTCTTGACAGACCTCCTATTCAGTGTGTTGTGTATAAATAGCATTGTGTGGTTAATAAATTTGCTGTAGTTCCTTAAATGAGCTGCAGTCCTCCCGATCCTGCTTTCCTGTCTTTCTTTCTTTTCTCAATTCCCACCT
The DNA here is from genome assembly GCF_000412655.1 of Myotis brandtii. Classification (NCBI taxonomy): domain Eukaryota; kingdom Metazoa; phylum Chordata; class Mammalia; order Chiroptera; family Vespertilionidae; genus Myotis; species Myotis brandtii. The sequence goes on along the minus strand of NW_005366699.1, from coordinate 63,317 downwards.
ACCTACCTCAGCCCGGCTCAACCTGTCAGGCTGGCCCTGACAGTCTGTGATTTTTTGTTGTTGTTGTTGTTGCTGGGAATGAAAGCCCCTCTATAGGCCAGACCCTGTTAACTCCCAGGGACTAATCAGATTATTTTAATCCTTCATCTCATTCAGGGTGGAATCTGGGTGTGGCTGTATTCCTTGCCTGGGACCTGGAGGAAGGAGTTATATTCTCAGGAGAAAATGGCTGCCCATGTCCTGGGCTCAGGGGTGACTCAGCACTCAATTTGCTGCCACCGCTCCTGGACCCCCTTCTCTCCCCAGCCTCTCCCCAGATTCCACTTGTCCACACCTTCTCCCGCTCTTCAGCACAGGTGAGTGTCTGTATCTGAAATGTCCTGTGATCAGGGTTCAGTGAAAACAAAACAAACAAATGCTGGCCACAGAAAAGGGGAAGGCTGAGACTCTGTAAGCTCCTCTCTTACCGGCACTGCATGGTCTGGTCAGCACTTCAGGCTGCCCCCTTTAGCCTCAGTCCTCCGTAATTATGGAACCCAGATTTCAAATCCCATGGTGCCAACAGTCCCGTGGATCTCCTTTCCACAGTCAGGGGCTGTGACTGTCCCAAGAGTCGTGGCTGTGTGCCGCGCAGTCTCCCTCTAACCCTCTGGGCTCAGAGGTCTGGCAAACTTTCCTGCCCAGATCCCTGGTTTTTACCTTTCCAGGGGAATTCTGCCCTTCCCGGCTACAAACTGTCTCACCAGATGAATGTACTTTGCCAATTCAGGGTGGGTGTTATTAGTTTCAGCTGCTTACTCCATTTGCTCCGGGACAAGCCCTGGGACGCGTCTGCCTATTCCACCGCCATCTTGTCTCCAAGTTGTCATTTTTTTCATGGTGAAGGGACTGGAGTCCGTGTTGATTAAAACATCTTAGTGGCTGTGGTGAATGGCAGTGGCTGCAACAGCGGGGTGAGGGGGCTGGTGCCTTCCCCTGATCAGCCTGGTCACCTCCCACAAAGGGAGGTCAGACTGCAGCTTAGGCCCTATCCCTAAGGGGAGCAGGGAGAGGGCCTAAGCCTTCAATAGGACATCCTTTGAGGGCTCCCATTATGTGAGAGGGGGCAGGCTGAGCTGAGGGACCCCCCCCCCAGTGCATGAATTTCATGCACCGGGCCCCTAGTGTTCTTATAATCAGGAATGGCAAAAGCATGGCTAATTAGCATGGGATATATTGTCTTTAGTGAAACAGATCTCTCCAAAGTTCTTACATAGCCATAGAAAGATTATAAAGTATATCCACAATGCTAGATCAGAGGTCATCGTCCTTTTCTCTATCAGCCATAGAGTAAACAGCTTATGGTCTCTTGTGAAACTCTATTCTCTCCTCATAGAATCACAGCAATCATAGACAATATGAAACAAATAGATGTGCCTACATTCTAATAAGACTTTACTTGTAGAAATTGGAGTGTGAGTTTTATATCATTGACATATTTTAGGCTGCAAGGCATCTTTGGTCTCTCCAGGACTGAGGTCCAGGCCCAGACTGACTGGGAAATGGGCCTCAATTGAACTGAGATAGAGAGAGAGAGAGAGAGAGAGAGAGTTCGGGCCTGATTTGGGGCCTCACTATGAGTCTCTTAAAGAGAGAATAGGAACCTTCAATGCTAGGAGAGGCTCTTCAGTGCTAGGTTCTGCTCTTGGAGGCTCCAAAGGTTGGCTCTGAGGCTCTGAGGCTCTGAGGCTAGGGTAGACTTCAAGGCTGGTCATACTGCACATTGAGAAGTCACTGGCTTTATTCAATATGTAGGCAGTGGGCACTTACAATTAATCTAAATTGTCTGAACAGAAGACTGTCATGAAGGGAACAGACACTCATTACAACTGATCTATTGCTTCTGAGTTCCATCCTGAGCAATTACAGAGAGCAGCCATTGCTGTGAATTGGTTTTATTTGAGTGTGCATGAACTTACAGGGAATTATAAAAACATGTATTCAGACATTCCAAAGTGGTCCTATAATCAGCAATGTATAAAATATGGCAAATTAGTATGGAAAATATTATCTTTAGGGAAAATGACCTCTCCAAGCTTCCTAACCAGCTATTAAGATGTTATAAAAGTAATCCTAAAGCCAGAGGTCTGCAGGCTTTTTCTGTAATACCCAGACTCACTGGCTTATGGTATCCTCAGCAACTCCAACTCTTTCATCGTAGTTTTACAGCAGTCATAGACTCTAAGTAAACAAGTACATGTGCCTGCACTAGAAATAACATTTGTTGTGGACAATAGAGGCCTGTATTAGATACAAAGCATGTCTCTTACTCACAGAGAAATATGCTGCCGGGCCCTAGGTATTCACTGGGACACTTCTGCTTCAATAGATCAAGGAATAATGAAGTGGGCTTCTCCTTGTCATATCTAGAAACATCTTTATTATCCAACACTGTAGGTCAGTGTTAGTCAAACTCATTAAATTCTGCTTGGATTTGCTGTATTTTAGGCTGATCAGATGTATTGTGAGTTTAGTGACTGGATAAAGCCCATTGACTATGCCACCGGGGGATCCAATGTCTCCAATTACATTTAGGTGTTCCCATGGAGAGGGCTCAATTCCCAATGTCTGGTTTTCATAGAAGAGTCATCACACATCTGTTCAAATATGCTATTTCCAGTGATCAATATATTTCTCAATGTATTGGTAAAAGGTATGCTATGTGGACACTCCTAGAGTGGGCAATGGGATTCACATGACCAATCCATTCCAGCATTCCTGCCTTCCTAAGCTTTCAATCTGATTCTTATTTATTTAAAAGAAGAAACACTGGGCATTTCTATGTCACACTTATTGGGTCATTGTTGCGTGCTTTTGTCATCCAACAATCCCAATAAACTGGTAGAGTCTTTTATAATGACCCACACTTCAGATATAAATGCAGAATCTGTTTGTTGGTACCAAATTAATAGGTTCCCTCTCATCTAAATTTATGTTTATTTGAACATTTTCCCCCACCATTAATGATTCCCACACATATTCCATATTTCTTTTGCTTGTGTATATAACAGCACTCAGGTAGTTCTTTCAAAGAATAGCACATTACCTCAAAGGGCAAAATCCCCCCTCACCTTTAGTGTCCTACTGGGATTTCCATCTAATCAATGTGGAAGTTTCTTTTTGCACAATTTCCTATTCCATGACATATCCTAAATTATTTTAGTGTCCTCCGATATGGGTTACAACAGTACCACCATTCATTCCAATTTTTCTCACATTTGCTTTGAAACCATTGAGAAAATTGATCTATTTATGTCCTGAATATCTTCAAGATGAATCCAATGTCTTGGATATAAACCAAGTAAATCATCCATGACTTGGACCACCATGAAAATTTTCAGAATGTCTATATTATCACAACAGACATGGAAACAAAAACCAAAACCCCATTGGATTGCCACAGCGGCCCTCATCCCTCCATCTAGTGATGCTGTAGTTCATATTTAGAAATTGTCTTGAGTGTGGACTCTGGAATTAGAACTATTTTTTTAACACTGAATGATTGATTTTCTTTTCTTCTTATCAACACAATTCCTCGTGAACTGTATAATGGCAAATGCCCTACAGAACACCTGCTATAACTCAGTCTGGAAAGAAGCTTACCTGATTTTAGTGAACAAAAGGCAAGTACAGAAAAATGTGTTCATATAATTCCAAAAACTGAAAATTTTCTCTTCAATTCTTTAACCAGATGGGGAGTGACAAAGTTTCTTTGTAAATTTATTTTATTACTTATTATTGAGCTATAAACTTGTTCCTTATATTATATAAATCTCACTTGTGAAACTTCTTTACAGTACAAGATAGAATACTCCATAATGTTCTCACTGTCCAAACTCTATTTTCTTCATATTTGACCACTTTTGCCTCCTGATTTTCACACATTCCTTTTCCCCTTTGGTAGCTACCATGATTTAATCTGTATGTTGAAGATTCTGTATGTTTGTGTCTTTTTTTTCTTTGTGGCTTTTACTTTCCACAGATGAGAGAAAATACACAACATGACAATGTAACCTTTTGATTAGTTAAATCTACACCATGATAAATAGCGTAAGAGACACAAATATATTTTTCTAAACTTTTCTCTTTGAGTAAAAACTTCCCTCACACCTCTGTGAAAATTTCAATGTGAAGAATGTTCCAGTCACATTTCCTTTATGTCCCTTGCTGTGGATGGAATATATTGGCCAGAAACAAAAATCAGTATAGACTTGCATATCTGATTATGTGTCATTAAAGTAAAATGAGGGATGAAGTGAACTGCTCCAAACATTGCTCATTTTCATGGGTTCTATACCCACTATCCTTCATGAATATTTATAGGTGTTCTGTCCTGCTGCAGGTTTTCCTGTCCACTCTCAGGTTTTCATCGATATTATGCTAACTTATCTGTAAGCCAGACCATGTCTTTCCTTCCTCTATCAACAGGTCATCAAAAGTTTGTCATGAGTCCAAAAGTCTAGGCTGCAAGAGGGACCAAGGGAAATGGGGCCACCACCTATATAAGTCCTTTATGCCCCAAGGTCCTCCCACATTTTTGATCATGTACAAACCAATTTAAATAGACATAGTACTCGTCCTGTCCATGGCCAACTTTATGATTTGAAGGGTTTCATCACACCTAAGTCCTAATGGAGAGCTCAGGTTGCATGGGCACTTGGAGGCCCATGTTTAACAATTTCTTCTTTTAAACCAAGGATAACTTTTGAGACAAATATCAGTCCATTTTATAGAAATGATAGCAGTCTCTTCACCTGAATGTTTGCACCTCTATATTCTTTGGGCTTAAGGGCAGATGGAAGCCATCTTTTGTGGGCAGATGGACCTGAGCCTGGATTCTTACCCTTTACAGGTCTCTGAAGAGCAAGTAACTTATGGAGCTTGGCCTCTTTGGTTACTAGTTGCCCCACAGCCTAAAACCAATGGACCATGATAGTCAGCTTCTGGTTCCAGTTTCTGCAAATCTCAGTGACTCAGGGAAGGAATATCATGGAGGGTCTTGCTGCCCTGTGTTCTGGTGACCATACACCTTCTCAGTCAGGACACTAAATTGACAGAGAGGGGGAGTCTTATATACTTGTTTTCTGGGTGGAGATGATTTTGCATGTTGAATGATGGTCATAGCTTGTAATGGTCCATTTTTATGAAAGAACATTAATGCCTAATTTCATTCAAAGAAGACCAAAATGTGTTCCTCAAAAGAACAATAGTTATTTGTGAAATGTATCAAGACCATTGTTTAAAATCCTGAGCATCTAAACTGTGATTCACCTCCAATCATTCCTAAGATTTTAAAAAGAACTTCTGTCTACCAGGATCAGCTTGTATAGCAGTGTAGACCTGTTAGAGTACCATATCTTTTTTGTGTCCAACTCAATATGTGCATATTTTCTGAGGACTTCATAATTTTTTTGGAGTCACATGCTCTACGGAGGAATACACTTCTTTAAGTTCTAGATGCCCCTTGGAGCTGTGCCTCTATATTGCTTGTAAGCAGGGCCTGATGCCAGCAGTTATTTGGTAACTCAAAACATTTGCCTCTCCTGATCCTTACCACTGGACACAAAAATATTTGACTGTGTGAGAAGAATTCTGAGTTTTAGTCAGATTTCTTTCTCATCTTATAACTCTAAAGTGCATCAACTCTAGAGTAGTATTGTGCTTACTCACTAGATGCATTCTGGGTAGTCATCTTTGTAATCGACTTGCAAGAAGCATATCCTATGGCTGGAAATAACAGTAAAGTACTATGCAAAGGTAAAAGACTGTAGAGCTGATTCACCCTGGAGATAAGATAATGAATGTATATGCTGTCTTTGATAGCTGAGAGAACCACAGAAACATGAAAAGGAGGCATTTGGCTGTTCTATAGGTGCATATATGTACAAGGTGATGTGTACTTTGAAGTTACTCTAGCAGAGTAACCACATTTGTTCAGCAGCAGCAATTTGGGTCACCTGCAATTTCATTCTGGTGAATAATCTGTTATTTTCTAAGTTGTTTTTTTACCTTCTCCATCTCCTCCTCCTCCTTCTACTCCTCCTGTTCCTCCTCTTCCTACTTCAAATTCTTTTCATTCTTCTCTTGTCTCTCCCCCCGCCCCTCTCTCATTTTCTCCTTCTCATCATTCTCTTTTTCCTCCTCTTTCACAAGCCAGTTCAAAAATGTAATGAGGATGTGTTTGAATGGACACTCCTGCATCTTTCAAATCCTTCATGGTGGCACAAACCTCTACTATTCATTCAGTTATGTGGTACAGTTTTGATTTACTACTTAAACAGTTATAGACAGTTCTAATGACAAGTGTTTAAACTTTTCCACTATAGTGGCCCTCACTCAGCAGTAATAAGTGTAGTTTCATTCAGCTGCTATGTCTATTTGAGTTATGCATACTAGAACCAGGGGAAACTGGGTAGGTCAGACCAAGTTTGGACTTACTTCAAAATGGGCCTGACTGAAAATTTATTGGTCACTTGACCGTCAAACTCTCTCAGTCTTAGTGGAGAGCCACAGTTGTATGTTGGTTTCTGAGACCAGTTTCAGTTCAGAACCATTGTACAATAGATCCTGAATAATCTGCTTCTTAGTTTCTGAGAAATAGATAGTTACCCTTGTTGCAGAAACCAAAGAAATACCAAGCATGCTTCCTAGAGAAAGGGAGGGATGCCATTTATTAACACTAGTGGACTCTGGGAATAATTTCCAAATCAGAGTGAAATAACACAC
>NW_005366699.1:49290-56167 GCF_000412655.1 Myotis brandtii | reverse complement strand
GGGCAGTGCATTATTCACAGTTTATATGGCCTGACACACCTTGCAAGACCAGTTTCCTCCTCATTCCTCACCCCACCCAACTTGTCCCACAAGCTTCCTTTAGCCTTGTGAAGGAATGACCACAGGATGTTATGGTGAACAGGGATGATGACTGATCTTAGCTACTTCCTGTTGAAAAGGGATGATGACCAAGGGTTAGCATCCCACTTCTTCCTCTCAGAGGGGTAGTAGGGAATTCTTCTGGTTTCAGGCAGGCAGAGGTAAACAGTGGTCCCATACTCGTAGAATGTTCCTGCAGGGGGCACCAGGAGTAGGTGGTGTTTTTAGCCTTGGGGGTAGAGTTGCATAGTTCATCTGGGAGGTGACCTGATGGATGTTGACCCTGCTTACACTTGAAACAAATAAGAGCAACATTAGTTAGCTGCACATTGGCCGTGACAGGTCCTATTATTATTTTTTCCATCCAATACAAATCCCCTTCTCTTCTAGTGCATTTGGTAGTAGACTCGTAACATGCCACAGGCTGATAAATATAGCTAACAAAAATCTGGCTTGATTGGGTTTCCTCATGGACTACCCAGTCTAGCATATTTGGGTAGCGAGTTTCTAAGCAAGGAGCAAAGAATGGCAGGACAAGGTGTAATCCAACAATATATGATAAGGCCTTTGTTTCCTTGCTGTGTGGGGAGCAGTAATTTTATGGTGCTTCTGTGTCCCAGCAAGAGCAGACGAGTCCTCCTCCTGGTACTAGTCTCAAATTCTGATGGCACTCATAAAAACAAAAATAAGAATTATTAGATAAAACCAGTGATTATCCAGAAACACTAGAGCATGTTACATTAGGAGGAGATAAGAAAGAAAGATTAGTGTTAGGGAGAATTCAGCAGGGTGTTATCTAATTTCCTTGGAGCAGGTTGCTCAGCCAGATCTGCTGACTTCTTGAGGGTGATCTGCAGAGCGTGTTTCTGGTCAGAGGTCACCTTCCACTCAGACTGGATGTCACTCGGCTGGTGGGCTGCCTTCACCCGGGAGTGGTGGATCCAGGTGTTTAGTCCTGCAACCTTAAGAGCTGTGGGGGTGGTTAATATGACTGGATAGGGCCCCTTCCAGGTAGGCTTGAGGGGCTCCTCTTTCCACTCCTTTACCCAAACCTGGTCTTCATGTTTATAGGATGTACAACTGTTCCTAGAGAGATGGGTAGTCGGTCAATAACTCACCTGTGGACCTCAAAGACAGTTTTTCCAAGTCTTTGTAGTTGTTTCTGGATTTCTAAGTTCCCTCTTTCCCCCAAATCTCCCTTTGGCTGAATTAAGGGAGGGGGTCTACAGTATAGAATTTCAAAGAGAGAGAAACCTACCCTGGCCCTTGGGGCACAGAGTACCCGCAGAAGTACAAAAGGCAAGATATCTTTCCAGGGTAAGGTTGTCTCTTGGCACAGCTTAGCCATAGGCTGCTTTAGAGTCCGGTTCATGTGCTCCAGTTTCCCTGGACTCTGAGGCCTGTAAGCTGTATGTAGATTCCATTTAATTCCTAAAGCCTTGGCTACCTGTTGTACTATTTCTGCGACAAAGGCTGGACCATTATCAGACCCCATGGTCAGAGGCATTCCATACCATGGAATTATATCCTTCAGCAATGCCTTCGTGACTTCTCTCACCTTTTCAATGTGAGTGGGATATGCCTTGACACAACCTGAAAAGGTGCAAACAAAGACTAGCAGGTATTTATTCCCTCTGCTAGGTCCTATTTCTGTAAATCTACTTCTAAGTCCTCAAAATGAGATTGCCACAGCACTGAACTCCTATCGGCCTCACAGGACCCGGTTTAGCATTGTTCTGAGCACAGACGAGGCAACACTGAGAGACTGAGGCACACAAGGAGGGTAGATGGGCAATTAGGTGGTACCTGCCTAACAAAGCTTCTAGGGCAGCCTTTCCTAAATGAGTGCATTCATGTTGCTGGAGGACTACCTTATGGGCTAACTGTTCTGGGACATAGACCCTATGATCTGGGAGTATCCACCAGCCTTCCATTGTTCTCTTGCCCCCTTCTTTCTGGGCCCATCTCTCTTCCTGAGGAGTGTATTTTGGAGGTTCAGGTAATTCGGGGCCAACATGATCCATGCCGGTGCTGCCTTTTCTTTAGCAGCCAGCATGGCTGTGGTGTCAGCACGCTGGTTTCCTTCTGATACTGAGTCGTTCCCTTTCTGGTGATCTTTGCAATGGATGATGGCTATTTCCTTAGGCTCCCAGACTGCTTCTAGTAACTTTAAAATCTCATTCTGATTTTTGATTCCTTTTCCTCCTGCTGTCAAGAGCCCCCTTTCCTTATATATGGCCCAATGGACATGCAGGGTCCCAAAGGCATAGCACGAGTCAGTGTAAATGTTGGCACACTTATTCTTACTGAGGTCTGGGGCTCTTACTGGGGCCCAAAGTTCTGCCCTCTGCACTGACCATCCTTCAGGCAGGGCCTGTGCTTCAATTGTCTCAAAGTTTAATGCCACTGCATATCTGGCTCTTCTTTTTCCTTCATCTAAGAAGCTGCTGCCATCTAAGAACAATACCAAGTCCGAGTTTTGCAGGGAACTATCCCTTAGGTCTGGCCGGCTGGAATAAACCTCCTCTAGACTTCCAGGCAATCATGCTCAGTGTCCCCCTCAGTGATGGGTAGAAAGATGGCAGGATTCAGTGTTCTCACTGCTTTGAATCATACCCGCGGATTCTCACATAACAGCCCCTGATACTGAGTCATTTGAGCATGAGTCAGCCAATGCTGCCCCCTTGCTTCCAGCAGGATGACAACAGCGTGAGGTGCTTTTACATTTAAGTTTTGTCCCAAGGTAAGCTTATCCTCTTCCTTGACTAATAATGCCGTGGCTGCAAGGGCCCTGAGGCACAGAGGTCACCGGAAGGCAACTGGATTAATCCGATTTGAGAGATAGGCTACTAGTCTTTGCCAGCGTCCAAATTCCTGGGTTGGAACTCCTAGGGCTACCCCGAAGTTCTTGTGAACAAAAATATTAAAGTCTTGAGTCACATCTGGTAGCCCTAGTGCCGGGGCCTCAGTGAGCTTTGCTTTTATGGTGATGAAGGCTTTCTCCTGTTCGTGACCCTGTCGATGGGTGCCTTCTCTTCTCCTCTTAAAGCTTCATAGAGAGGCTTGGCCAGGTCTGAAAACCCTGGGATCCAAATTCGACAGAATCCTGCCATTCCCAGGAAATCCCAAATCTGCCGCCTGGTGCTAGGGACTGGGATGGCACATACGGCCTGCTTCCTTTCAGTCCCCAGCCTTCGTTTCTCTTGGGTGACCCAGAAGCCTAGATACTTGACTTCTTCCTGACAAATCTGTGCCTTTTTCTTAGACACCCGATAATCTATTTCAGTTAGTAGTCTCAGAAGGGCTCGTTTTCTCTCCCACCACCGAGCGCATGTGGAGCTGGCCAGTAGGAGGTCTTCTACATATTGGAGTAGAACACACCCCAAGTCCTGTCCTGGAAATTTAGACAGATCAGATACTATTGCTCCACTACAAAGAGTAGGGGAGTTCTTAAACTTTTGTGGCAGTCTGGTCCAGGTGAACTGCTCTTTGGCCCCTGTAGTTGGGTTTTCCCATTTGAAAGTGAAGAGAGGCTGATTTGAAAGTGCTAATCGAAGACAGATAATGGCATCTTTCATATCTAGGCATGTAAACCATTCTGCCTCTGATGGGATGAGTCCCAGAAGAGTGTAGGGGTTCGGCAGTGCTGAATGCAGGGTTATAACAGCTTCATTAACAGCCCGTAGATCCTGCACCAGGTTGTAGTTGTTAGTTCCAGGCTTTTTGACAGGCAAGAGAGGGGTGTTCCATGGAGACTTGCATCATTTAACAAGTCCCCACTTGTTGGGGTCCAACCCCAGCAGGTCCAGGGGTCTCCAAAGGTGTGGACGGAGTCGGCGAAGAAGGAATGACACGGAGGCAGCTTTCAGTTGATTAGCAGCCTAGCCAGGATCTCTAGCCAGGTTCTCCAGCCAAGTTCTGTCTAGGATCTCCAGCCAAGTTCTGGTGTTTATTGTCTTGTTACATCTGTATTTATACCAGTTGATTTTAATCCTGTCAATTTCTATTGCAAAGGTTAGGGCGTTTCTTATCTCCATTCCAGGGAGTAAAGATTATGTAGCTTAAGTGTGATTGTTTGTAATTAAAGTGACTAACTACCCACCTGGCACTTAGTTAAGGGGTTTTATTCCCTCCCTAACTTCAGGGAAAAATCCCCACCTGGGGAAACAACCTTTCTCGGAGAGGTGACCTTGGTTAAAACACATAGCGCTAAGGGGAGCAAACATATTAAGAACAGTATGCTATATACGCCAGGTCCCTTGAAACATATGCTGTGCAGATGTTTCTTTCTTGCAGTGACTGTTTCAAGCAGCAAGGATGGACCAGCTTCTGGCACCCACTGAAGCAGCCAGTCTAAATGGACCTGGATTCCTAGGCATGCTTCACTTGGAATTGTATATTGGCGGATTTTAACAGGCTGTGCCCCAGGCTTTAACTCAGTTAGCACCGGGGTGTGGTCCTTAGCCAGGCCTGGAGGATTCCTTTCTCCCCAGACCAGTGGGAATTCCTTCTCTAATTCAGGTTCTAATGGTGAGGCCTTTTCTGGGGGTGGGTATGAAGTCTCCATTCTTCCTCCCTTCACACTGCTAAGGACAGGTTCATTGGGGAGGTCTCCTCACTTAGGTGAAGCTGTGCTGAGCCATATAGAGCAAAAGTAATTTCTGCCCCCATTTTGGCTAAAATATCTCTACCCATTAGAGGCACTGGACAGCCTGGCAAGTACAGGAATTCATGAATTACTTGATGACCGCCAAGTTGGCATCAGCGAGGGTGGCAGAATGGTCTACGGGTCTGATCCCCAGTAGCTCCAATAATGGTGACCTCCTTTCCTGAGAGAGGTGCTACTTTCTGAGTGACTACTGAGTGCTCAGCTCCTGTAACAACCATAAAGTCATAGTCAAAATCAGCCATTGCTAGCCCAATGAGATCTGCTTCAGGTGGGTCTGGTTGATAGCAACTGGGTGGGAAAGGGGGCCCAGTCTTTTTACTTTGCCATTTGGGACATTCATTCTTCCAGTGTCCTGTCTGCTTACAATAGGCACACTGGTCTTGTCTCAGGCTCGCTCTTCCTTTTCCCCCTGGTCTGTATCCTTGCTGATCTGTCTGCAAGCCTGAGCCTCTAAAAGCCTCTGCTGTTATATTGGCCCTTCTTTTTATTCTCTTTTCTTCCTTCTTCCTTGCTGCACTGTCTTGATTGATGAAAACCTTGTTAGCTATATCTAGCAGTTCAGCATTCTTTCCTAAAAACCCTTCCAGTTTCTGTAATTTTCTCCTAATGTCAGGCTGGGCTTGGCCTACAAAAAATGGCATTTACCATGGTTTTATTTTCTGGGGCCTCAGGTCTAAGGGGGTGTAGATCCGGTATGCCCCACATAGTCTTTCATAGAAAGCTGCTGGACTTTCATCAGGCTTCTGGAAAACCTGAGATTTTAGCCATGTTGGTGGGCTTATTGGCCCCTGATCCCTCTAGCCTGGTCCTTCCATCTTCTGAGTTCGGGTTCCAATCGGGTTCCTCATCTGGGAAGGCCTTCCTCGCCCATCTGTCTGTATCTAATATTCCTGCCGGGGCCTGTGTCTGGAGCCACTTCCGAGCCTCTGTTACTACTCTCATGTGCTCCTCAGTGTTAAAGAACATGAAAAGGAGCTGCTTTCAGTCCACAAAGGTGGGCTTCTGGGTCTGGAAAATCATTTCTAGGAAGTCTATCATGGCCTGAGGTTTTTCAGAATATGCTGGGTTGTGATGTTTCCAATTCAAGATGTCACTAGTGGTAAATGGCTGATAATAATAGACTGGCCCTCCCTCCTGCAAAGTCCCAACTACTTTGACACCCCGAATCTCCCTTAGAGGCATCTGATGTGCTGGTTGTGGCCTGGGCCCTTGATCGGCTGAACACAAGCACCACCCAACTGGCTCTGAAGAGCCTGGTGGAGAAGAAACGAAAGGGGGCGGTCTTTCTGGACATTTCTGACCAGCTGGGGAAGCACTTGGTGCTGCCTGTGGCACATATGGAGATGGTAAAACTAGCGCCTTCCTCAGGGGATCCTGGCAGAACAAGGGGTTAGGTTCCCTTCTGAGAGACCTGTTTCTTTTAACCTACTACTAAAACCTTACAGAACTGGACCCAAGGTGGCAAGGTTTGAGCAATTCCTAACCAGCTATGTATGTAAGGGAACTGGTCTGGGTGTCCGGGGTCTGTTGTGACTACATTCCAGACTGCCCTGACCAATCTTTCATCTAAAGAACCTTCCGGGGGCCAGCCGACCCCAAAGGCTGGCTATTCTAATTCACAGAATTTCTGCAGTGTTTTAGGCTTCATTTTAATACCATAGTCCTCAATAAAACCCTTTTCAAAATTTTCCAACATGCAATTGAGAACAGTGGGTTTTCTTTGTCCCAACCCCATGATGATCGGTGGCGAGAGACAGACAAGGGTACAGGGAAATTTACTAAAAGCCTGGAGAGTCTCCTTAAAGAAAAGATCTTTAATCAGCATAAGTAGGGGAAAGGCGGGTAAAATCTCTCCGCCCTGCAGAGCTGTGAGCCCCACCCCTGAAAGTCCCAGCCAGCCAAAAGAGACAAGAAAAGCCCCAAATACCTTTAAATCTACCCCAGAATTCCAAAATTTCAACCTAACACAGCAAAATCACAGAGCAAACTAAAGCCCTTAATACACAAACATAGACAGAAATTTTTATCAACTATCCCTCCATGATAGAGAGCAAACATCTCTGAGAAAACTAACTCAACAGCGCTGCTTGAGACTTTTGCAGACCATCA
>NW_005366699.1:44915-48953 GCF_000412655.1 Myotis brandtii | reverse complement strand
TCTGATCCCCAGTAGCTCCAATAATGGTGACCTCCTTTCCTGAGAGAGGTGCTACTTTCTGTGTGACTACTGAGTGCTCAGCTCCCGTATCAACCATAAAGTCCACAGTCTGGCCCCCAATTTTCATTGAACTGACCATGAACTCATGGGGGCCCAGCTGAAAAGAGCCCGGTCTGTCCTAGTCGGAATCAGCCATTGCTAGCCCAATGATATCTGCTTCAGGTGGCTCTGGTTGATAGCAACTAGGTGGAAAAGGGGACTCTGTTTTCTTACTTTGCCATTTGGGACATTCATTCTTCCAGTGTCCTGTCTGCTTACAATAGGCACACTGGTCTTGTCTCAGGCTCGCTCTTCCTTTTCCCCCTGGTCTGTATCCTTGCTGATCTGTCTGCAAGCCTGAGCCTCTAAAAGCCTCTGCTGTTATATTGGCCCTTCTTTTTATTCTCTTTTCTTCCTTCTTCCTTGCTGCACTGTCTTGATTGATGAAAACCTTGTTAGCTATATCTAGCAGTTCAGCATTCTTTCCTAAAAACCCTTCCAGTTTCTGTAATTTTCTCCTAATGTCAGGCTGGGCTTGGCCTACAAAAAATGGCATTTACCATGGTTTTATTTTCTGGGGCCTCAGGTCTAAGGGGGTGTAGATCCGGTATGCCCCACATAGTCTTTCATAGAAAGCTGCTGGACTTTCATCAGGCTTCTGGAAAACCTGAGATTTTAGCCATGTTGGTGGGCTTATTGGCTTCGGCCCTGATCCCCTGGAGGAAGGCCAGCTGCTGAGGTTGGGTTCCAATTGGGTTCCTCATTGGGAAGATCTTCCTGGCCCATCTGTCTGTATCTAATATTCCTGCCAGGATCTGGGTCTGGAGCCACTTCCGAGCCTCTGTTACTACTCTCATGTGCTCCTCAGTGTTAAAGAACATGAAAAGGAGCTGCTTTCAGTCCACAAAGGTGGGCTTCTGGGTCTGGAAAATCATTTCTAGGAAGTCTATCATGGCCTGAGGTTTTTCAGAATATGCTGGGTTGTGATGTTTCCAATTCAAGATGTCACTAGTGGTAAATGGCTGATAATAATAGACTGGCCCTCCCTCCTGCAAAGTCCCAACTACTTTGACACCCCGAATCTCCCTTAGAGGCATCTGATGTGCTGGTTGTGGCCTGGGCCCTTGATCGGCTGAACACAAGCACCACCCAACTGGCTCTGAAGAGCCTGGTGGAGAAGAAACGAAAGGGGGCGGTCTTTCTGGACATTTCTGACCAGCTGGGGAAGCACTTGGTGCTGCCTGTGGCACATATGGAGATGGTAAAACTAGCGCCTTCCTCAGGGGATCCTGGCAGAACAAGGGGTTAGGTTCCCTTCTGAGAGACCTGTTTCTTTTAACCTACTACTAAAACCTTACAGAACCGGACCCAAGGTGGCAAGGTTTGAGCAATTCCTAACCAGCTATGTATGTAAGGGAACTGGTCTGGGTGTCCGGGGTCTGTTGTGACTACATTCCAGACTGCCCTGACCAATCTTTCATCTAAAGAACCTTCCGGGGGCCAGCCGACCCCAAAGGCTGGCTATTCTAATTCACAGAATTTCTGCAGTGTTTTAGGCTTCATTTTAATACCATAGTCCTCAATAAAACCCTTTTCAAAATTTTCCAACATGCAATTGAGAACAGTGGGTTTTCTTTGTCCCAACCCCATGATGATCGGTGGCGAGAGACAGACAAGGGTACAGGGAAATTTACTAAAAGCCTGGAGAGTCTCCTTAAAGAATAGATCCTTAATCAGCACAGACAGGGGGCAGGGCGGGTAAAATCCCTCTGCCCTGCAGAGCTGTGAGCCCCGCCTCTGAAAGTACAAGCCAGCCAAAAGAGACAAGAAAAGCCACAAATACCTTTAAATCTCTACCCCAGAATTCCAAAATTTCAACCTAACACAGCAAAATCACAGAGCAAACCAAAGCCCTAGTACACAAACATAGACAGAAATTTTTATCAACTATCCCTCCATGATAGAGAGCAAACATCTCTGAGAAAACTAACTCAACAGCGCTGCTTGAGACTTTTGCAGACCATCACGGGTTCAGCCTTCAGTAAATAAAACATTTTCAATAGAAAATCAAAGTAGCTTTCACTTTCACACAGACCAGTTAATCAGCAGATAATTATGCCAAGACAGACAAACATCTGTATTCACACTCTCTCAGTAGACTAGCCCATACTGGAGCTGAGCAGATAATGCCCAATCCTACATCTCCTGGCACCCACACCCCAGAACAGAATTCTCAACTGACATCTCAGTGAGAACCTACCAGAAGAGTTAAGACTGCGTCCAGCCCCCATTATCGGTAGGAAACTGGCTAGACCCACACACAAACAAACAGAAGAGTGAACTCAAAATTCCTTAATCGAATCTGAATTCACTCATCTCTGGAGTTCTGATTTCTGATTTACCTAATGAAGTCCTATGACTTTCAGGGAGGTGATCAAGCACCCCATTCCACTCATTTGGAGTGGGCCTGACTGACTGGGGCACCTACCTTACCGATTCTGTCGACAGGTCCAGAGGTGTCTGTCCACTTTCTCTAGATGCTGGCCAGGTCCTGGGCTGAGGTCCAGGAGTGCCTGGAGTTCCCCCTGGTTCAATTCTGCTAAAATCAGCAGCGCACACCTTCTGGAGGCCTGTCTCACGCCCCTGGGCCCCAAACCCCATCCACTCACTGGAGGCAAGAGCCAAATGCAGTTAGCTTCTCTGTCAGGGAACCAAATGTTGCAGAAGACCAAAGAAATACCAAGCAGGCTTCCTAGAGAAAGGGAGGGACCCCGTTTATCAACACTAGTGGACTCCAGGAATAATTTCCAAATCAGAGTGAAGTAACATTCAGAGGGCTTCAATTTTATAACCTTCTGGGGTCTTTGTCTTTCAGATATGGTTCTGCCCCCTTTTGTGGGCTTACAGGAAGGCCCCCAGGTGTTGGGGGTTCCCAGGCCATATCCGATGATCTGTCCTGAGGCCAGCGATAACAACGTTCCACGCCCGCCCCCCTCGCCCCCGGGGGCAGTGCATTGTTCACAGTTTTTATGGCCTGACACACCTTGCAAGACCAATTTCCTCCTCAGCTGAGGTTTCATTATGCTGTTGTGGACCAACATTCACGAGAATAAGACCACCAACTCCAATTAGGTCTTAAACAGCAAGCCAGGATTCATTGAACTGGCCAGTGACTGCCACAGACTTTCTCCTGTAACAGCCCCGAGCTTTGTGTTTCACGAGGTTTTATACACAGAAACCACAAATGTCCTTGATTTATAGTTACAAGGCTTTAATCAGGACCTTGATGCGCAGATGTCAGGGAATGGGAGACTTGGAGTTATGCCTGGTTACCTATCCTTGACCCCATCCTTGTTAAAATTTTTTACTGACATTCAATTCATCACACTCCCTACTGGTCTAAAGAGACGAATTCAGACCCTGGATTTGTCGCTAGTATCCACTAGCTGAGAGTACTGGGTGTGCAGGACCATGAGTTAGGATGCAGAGCCCTGGCTCGGGCCCAGTCTGGAGGTTTAGGGAGAGTATTCAGGGGGTGATTCCAGTGGTGCATGCCCACCAGGTACCATTTTGGGCCACCAGGTACCAGGGGGTCCCAGACCCTGGTCTCTCCAGAAGTCGGAGTGTCTGGTTACAATTCTCTGCAAAGGGGGAATCGGGGAGGGAGTAATTGGCAGATGCAACACACAGCCCAGCTCTAGTAATATCTCCTAAAGTTAATCCCCTCCTCCCATTTCCCCATGCACATAGTCCTGGGGTTTCTGCATCCGTGGACACGTTGCGGATGTGGGCCGCAACAGCCCCAAATGGAGCTGAAGCTCCGATCCCTACATAATAGGGGAGCTCGGGGTTCACTTGGGCACATGCCTGGCATCTCCGAGCCACATCCTTGGCCATCCTCTGTAGTCCCAGAATGTAGTAATCCTTGCGAAGAAGCTCAGCCAGCATGGTGCCTTCGAGATGGGTGCCCCTATGGGTTTGCTCTACGATGATTCTGCC
>NW_005366699.1:40113-42352 GCF_000412655.1 Myotis brandtii | reverse complement strand
CTAGCAAAGAGTTCTAAATCCCCAGGGCAGCTGCAGACTTCAGCTCCGTTTCTCCTCCACTTTGCTCCTGGGAGTTTAGTTGTTTTTAATGTAATAAACTAGGGCAGAGAAAGATTAATTGCACTTACAGAAAACTTGCAACCTTGAAGTCAGTTGATAAGGCACCTGCTAGCGGTCTTCAGCTAGTAACATCAACAACACTTCTCTCCCCCTCCCCACCCCCTGCCCCCCGCTGTCTCCCAGTCCAATTGTTTGTCTCCCTTTAAACAGTGGGAGTTTTGGAGAAAAGCATACCACTGCTATTGCAGTCCTCCCTCCCTCTGCCTTCACCCTCCCTCTCTCTCTCTCTGAGGTAAAGAGGGTCTGCAGTAACTGCTGGCAGTCATCCCATGTGGGTTGGTGGGTAAAAAAGACTGACTTCAGCAGAGAGATCAGACCCTGAGGGTTCTGAGAAAAAGAGGGATTTGATTCTTCCAGTTATACAAATCACTAGTTGAGAAAGGGACATAAATCATGAAAGGCTGGCCGTCCGGGCCCAGGTCCGGTGGCCCAGCCTGCCTCAAGGGCAGGAGAGGCACTGGAGCCGCATGCCCAACACCCCTAGAAGCTCCATATTCCGTTCCCTGTCTAGTATGAGACGGACTGAAGGGGTTGGAGGATGACAAAGCCCCTCCCGTCGATGGGTCCAGAGGGAAGACAATCGGTGTCGGGGGAGGCAGGGGCTCCGGGTCAGGAGCTGGTGGCATGGCCTGGGCCTGAGGCCCGGGCTCACCCGGATCCGGTGCCGGGGGAGCATAGGGGGGCAGCCGGCTAATGGGTTCTTCCTGCTCTCCCTGAAGGACCGGGGGAGCCTTTCCCTTCTGGGGCCCAGCCAAAAGAATTGTCTGTCTCTGTCCCGATTTTCCCCTCGGGAGGCATGCCCTCATCCACCGGGGTTTCTTGGACAATATGTCAACCCAAACCTGAATATAAGGAATTTGATCAGGATGCCCTGGGCGGCCGTGTATGACGTAATGGACCCGGTAGGCAGTGGTCAGATCAAAAGACCCTGCATCTGGCCACCCCACCTGGAAAGTGGGCCACTCCCATCCACAAAATCACTGTAAATCAAAAGCATTAACATCATATCCGTAGCCTCCGGCTCTCTTCTTGAAGTCCTGAAAATTCTTAAGAAAACATTGCAGCAGGGAGCACACAGAAGCAGATGATGACTGTCCCATTTTAACAACAAACACCAGACAACCAACACTAGACAACAAACACCAGAAAGACAAGTCCTGTGTCTTGGCCACTGTTGTGGCCACCGGCTGGAGTCGGGAGGTAGTGCTGCGTCCAGCCTTCCCCTTGACTCCCCTGTGAGATCTCACCCCAGGCGCCTCCTCACCTCCTGATGGATTTTTCAATAAGTCCTTGCTGCTTGCCCAGTGATGGATGGGTGAGAGCCTCCTGCCCTAAATAGGGGGTCCCTATCACCCCTGCCGGGTATCTCGCTGTGGCCTCCAAATGTTGTGGACCAACATTCGCGAGAATAAGACCACCGACTCCAATTAGGTCTTAAACAGCAAGAGAGGATTCATTGAACTGGGCCAGTGACTGCCACAGGCTTTCTCCTGTAACAGCCCTGAGCTTTGTCTTCTGTGAGGTTTTATACACAGAAACCACAAACGTCCTTGATTTACAGCTACAAGGCTCTAATCAGGACCTTGATGCGCAGATGTCAGGGAGTGAGAGACTTGGAGTTATGCCTGGTTACCTATCCTTGACCCCATCCTTGTTAAAATTTTTTACTGACATTCAATTCATCACAAGGCCTGTTTTTATAGGGAGCATCAACTAATTTTCTTAAAATGTTAAAAAATAGACAATGAGCCATCTTTACTTCATCACCAGTTATACATACTAGAGGCCCGGTGCACAAAAATTTGTGCACTCTGGCTGAGAGGGGGTCTCTCAGCCAGGCCTGTGCCCTCTCGCAGTCTGGGACCGCTTGGGAGATAATGACCTGCTGGCTTAGGCCTGCTCCCGGATGGCAGAGGGCAGGCCCAATCCCTAGGTGCAGCCCCTGGTTGGGCTCAGAGCAGGGCTGATTGGGGAGTTGGGGCGCCGCCCCCTGTCATGCACAGAGCAGGGCGGATCGGGAGGTTGCGATGCCACCCTCAGTCACACTCAGGGTAGGGCCGATTGGGGGGTTGGGGCACCGCCCCCTGTCACACTCAAGGCAGGGTCGATGGGGAGGTTG
>NW_005366699.1:33207-39592 GCF_000412655.1 Myotis brandtii | reverse complement strand
ATTCTGGGCCAGCTTTAGCTCTGAGGCTCGGCTCCAGCTATGAGACTCCGCTGCTGAAAGCAGGTTTCTGGCCTTTGTTTACCTTCTGTATTTGAAACAATGTTGCGGTCCTGCTGGCTGAAGCCCGAGGTTTTGTTTAGCTTCTATATTTTTACAATGTTGCTTAGAGTGCAGCTGAGAGGCCGGCAAGGCAGGCGGGGAAGGTTGGCTTCCTCTGTCACTGAAACAAGCAAGCCTCCCTGTTTGCGTCGGCTGCCTGGCTGCCGGCCGCCATCTTGGTTGGCAGTTAATTTGCATATTTCACTGATTAGCCAATGGGAAGGGTAGCGGCCATACAGCTAATTACCATGTTTCTCTTTTATTAGATAGGATGAATGAAATTGGCCTAACCTTTGTTAGCTCAGTTGGTTGGAGTATCTGTTGTCTTATACACTAAACGGTTTCAGGTTTGATCCTGGTCGGGGAGCATAGTGGAGGCAACCAATAAATGTTCCTCTCTCACACGGGTGTTTCTGTGTCTCTCTCCATTTCTCTCTAAAATCAATGAACATATTCTTGAGTGAGGATTAAAAGAATAAAATTGCCTGAAAAAGCAAAAAAATTAAAAAATAATTTGCTTTTCATGACAAAAAAATGTAATAAAGGTCACTAACTACAAAAAAAAACTACATTTCTTAAACATGGCCCTTTCTCCTGTTTGTCTTCTTGATTCACACGGGCCTTGTCCAGAACCCTTGCCTCCTTTCTTTCTTATCCTTCCTCCTTGGCACATACAGACTGTCCCCACCTTTCCTTAAATTTAGATTCTTATCAGAATCACACAGTCTTAGGAATGACAACTCAAGTCTATTTACCACAGAAATAGTTTGGGGCACATTAGTGATAATATCTTGTTTCCAGCTATGTTTCAACCTCAGACCCAGGAAACTACAGACCATGCCAACCAGGCTTTCATGAAACCTGGCAGAATGATGCCATAATTGACATCAGAACCTAATACAATAATGAGCTACTTTCTACCATGATCCAAAATACAATCCTCTAATCACCATGTTTATAATTTTTCCTATATCTACCCATGAAGGCCGTTGGGCAGCCAGGTCTTTGATCACTGCTCACCTGCCAGACCTTCATCCTTCTCTTGTGATGACAACTATTCTGAATTAGTCATTTCTATTCCCTTTTGTATTTTTATAGTACACTTACTGCTTATTAATGTATCTATAAATATATGATTATTTTATTTGTTTATTTTTTCTTTATTTTTTTCCATCAACATTTAGCCCCATCTTTCACATCCATACCCCCTCTATTATTATTTTTTTTTAATCCTCACCCAGGAATATATTTTTATTTATTTTTGAAAAGTATGTTCTTATTGATTTCAGAAGGAGGAAGGGAGGAGAAGAGATTGATAGAAACATCAATGATGAAAGGGAATCATTGATTGGCTGCCTACTTCCTGCCAAGCTCAGGCAATTGAGCCTGCAACCCAGACATGTGCCCTGAGTGGGAATTGAACTGTGACCTTCTTGTTTATAGATGGATGTTCAATTAGTGAGCCACAATGGCCAACCCTTTTATTCATTTTAATGAGAGGAAGGGAGAGAGACAGAAAGAGGGAAACAAGGATGTGAGAGAGAAACATGGATTGGTTGCATCCTGTACACTCCCTGACTGGTTATGGATCCCAAAACCTTTCTACTGTCTGAGAGGATGCTCCAATTAAGAAGCCATACTGCCAGGACTATTTATTTAATTTTATAGTAAGTTTATTAAAGCTGAGGACAGTGGAAGAAGAAAGGGCTTAGGATAGAAGAAGCAACAGGAGACAGCTTAGGCTGGGTGCTTTGGCTCTCTAAAAATATTATAAAAATATGCCTATGAAAAAATCAGCCTAGGTCACGCTGCTTTGGCTGATTGGAAAATCAGAGTAAAGGGGCCTTGAAGACAGGTTCAGGGTTTTAGCCCAAATGAGCTGCCACTGCCCATTACTCCCTGGTGCAAGTCTCCTGGGGTCCCATAGAGTTTAGCAGATTCATACCTGTTGGGGAAGAAGAGGGAGAAGGGAAAGGCCTGGGCATGCTCCTGGAGGAAGAACACTCTTTAAGAAAAAAATTTTTTTAATAGTCCTGCCAATGTCACTTGGTGGTCAAGGGTTATCCCATGAACCAGAAGCTCATTGTTGGATTCCTAGTCAGGGCCCAAAGCCCAGGTTTCTGGCATGATCTCAGTGCAGGGCCAGGCAAAAGGCATCAGATTGAGGTTTCGCTCTCGTCAATGTTTTTATCTCTCTCTCCCTCTCCCGACTCTCTCTCTCTCAAATGATTAATAAAAATGACTTTATATGAATAGCCCCTGATTGTATAACACAGTTTTGCACTTGCTTGTTTGCTGACCAAGCAAACAGTATTCCCTTGGCAACTCCTGAGATACAGTCCCACCTGTAAATCCAGCTCCTTTTCAGGATACCTTGCATCCTCCACCCACACACCTTGCTGTCTCGGAGTCCACTCTTCATCGGAGTCCTCAGTGTCCTCCACCTGGGGTTTGGTGACTCCTGTGGTGGCTCATGAAAGCTGGACAAGGGGCTCTGAGACCTGGAGAGAAAGACAATCTTTGTCCTAAAAGTGAAGAGTTTGAAGGAGGAACAAACACCACAGAGCCAGTGTGACTGGATGGGATGGGATGGAGGAGTCTAGAACAAGGCTCTGGGAGATCTCCATGGGCAGCACCAGCCCTGCACTAACACAAAGGAATAAAATTAACCCAGATTGGTGCCCTTAGAGGCGAGGCCTAGGGTGTGCTTATCTGAGGCGCCCTGAGGGGCATGGCACAGGTGTCTGAGGGGTCCTGAGGTGCACCGTAGGGGTATGAAGTGCCTTGACTGAAGAGGCTGAGGTCCAAGGGGTTCTGAGGGGCGCAGTAGATGCCTGAGGGGTCTGAGGGGCCAGGTGGTGGGAGGCCTGGTGTCTGAGGGTCCCTGAGGGGCCCAGAGGCACAAGGCTTGGGATCTGAGGACCCCTGAGAGCCCATGCAGGAGGAGAGAGAAGGTCTGAGGGGCTCTGAAGGGTGAGGCCAGGGGTCTGAGGGTCCCTGAGGGGTGAAAGAGGGGTGACAGGTCTGAGGGGACCCTCAGGGGAGAGGCCTGGTGTCTGAGGAGCCCTGAAGGGCCCTGAGGGGCGAGGCCTGGAGGTCCTTGGGTGAGGTCAGAGGCGCCCTGACAATTGTGGGGGTGGGGTGGGGACTGCTGGTGACAGATCCTAGTTTCGGGAATTTCACCCGCAATTCTGGAACAATATAGGCGGGAGAAGGCACAGTCTCCAAGGGGCAGAGATCTCCCAGGCTGAGGGCCCCCTGGACAGGATCTAGGGACTTACTGGCTGAGGAAATTTCGGGTGCCCGGGTGAGAGGCTTTGGGACTTCTGAGGGTGAGAGACTGAAGGTCTCTCCTTAAGGGGCTTCAGGTCTCTGGACATTGAGTTTCCAGAACTGGGCATTTAGGGTCTCAGAGTTTGGGGAAATTTGGTATTTCTGGGCATGCTGAGGGGAATGGGGGTTTGGGGAATGTGTTGGGGCCTAAGCATTGGGGGATTTAGTGTTTATCTGGGCGAGGACACTTGAGATCCTCCTGGTTAGCGGACTTGGGGTCCCTCGAGGCTGACAGGATTGGGGGCCTCTCAGGAAGAGGGCATTCAGGGTCTCTTGGGCTGGAATTTGAAGGCCTGGGGCTAAGGGGTTCACACTGCAAGTTCCCCATTTTCCTGTGAGTCTCCTGGCTGTGAGGCCACACTGCTTACCCTGGTGGAGTGCCCTCTCTGAGCCCGGCTTGCTTCCTGTCCTCAGGAGGTGTGAGGCCATTGGGGTTGGAGAGGTTTGGGAGGGCGAGGTTCCAGACAATAGAGCAGGTCACACGTCATCTGCCAATCAATGCTGGGGTCCCAGGGCCCTGCCCACCAATGGGCAGTCAGAAGACCCAGAAAGGGCAAGGCATAGGATGGAGCCTTCCTGTCAGTCATGGGTAGAATCTTGGGCTCTGGTCAAGTGGGTGCCAGTCTCTGTTCCTCTCCACCCCACCCCATGGTGATTAGCTTGGCTGCTCTAGGTTCTGAGAGTGTCTGTCAAGAAACCTTCAGCAAGGGCGCAGAGCTTGGAGGTTTCCATGGCTTGCTTTCCAGCTGCTTTAGTGAGGGACCTGCCCCGCAGGAACTGGGAGCCCCAGCTCAGGCAGGTCTTTAGGGTGGACGTGGCCTTCCTGCTGCCTGAATGAGTCTGTGTTCCACCAGATTGTACTTAAGATCCTGGATTGTCTTCTAGACCCATTTGTGCCCATCCTTGGCATGTACTATATAACTCATAGTATGTGGTGAATACTGCATTACATTTGGGAGGAAACTGTAAATTAGTAATTCTGACTAGATAATTTGTAGACACAAAATAAGTTCCATGGGGTTCAAAGATTCAACAAAAAGAAAGAAAATTCTAAGTATAGTAGGAAGGCTACTGGGAGGATTTTAAATCTAAAAGAGATAGAAGAGGGGTAGATAGTTAGAGCTGGACCAAGAAAGGGAAGGAAAATAAGGAAGCCCAAGAATAACAGGATACAGCAAGGCAACCCGATTGGGTGAAAATCAAACTAGATGGGAGTTGTTGGGGCAACCCAACTGAGCAGGGTAGAACCAACAACCTATAGAGAGCTTCCTCTATATTACAGGCAGTCTTTGCATTATGTCAGCTCATGGTTATGTCGCCATCTCCCATTTACTGATAAAAAAAAGTTCCGTCATTTTGACATATGTACATATGTGCTTTATGTTTTTTACTACAGGCCCATTGCAGGAAAATTCCTGCAAGAATAGGGCTTCCTGTGGCCGGAGTGAAGCAGACAAGGGAGTGAAGCCCATCGAGGCAGGCTTCATTCCCTTCTCCGCTGTCTCGACTCCACTCCCGTCTCTGCTGCCTCAGCTCCGCTCCCGTCTCTGCTGCATTGGCTCCTCTCCTGTCTCCGCTGCCTTGGTTCCCTCCCTTCTCCGCCACTTTGCTCCCTTCTGCAGCACTTGGCTTCCTTCTACGCTGTCTTCAGTCTTTGCTCTGTGCTTGCATATGCAAATTAATTGCCATCTTTGCTGGGTTAATTTGCATACTCACTCTGATTGGCTGGTGGGTGTAGCAGAGGGATTGTCAATTTACATGTTTCTCTTTAATTAGTGTAGATTATTTTTTACCAAAAGTAAAGGTCAGAACTTGTTATCTTTCTTTTAAATTTTTTTACTCTTTCACTTCATTACTTCTGTGTATGGGCTCCATGTGAGTGATGTAGGTGCATATGTAGGTGAGTTCTGATGGTGCAGTAGGAACAGATCTCCAATATAACCCAAGGACCTACTATGTCTATATCTATCTATAGATAGATGATAAATAGATCTTAGATAGATAGATATGTAGATAGATGATATAGATGATATAGATATAGATAGATATAGATATAGATATAGATATAGATATAGATATAGATATAGATATAGATATAGATATAGATATAGATATAGATATAGATATAGATATAGATATAGATATAGATATAGATATAGATATAGATATAGATATAGATATAGATATAGATATAGATATAGATATAGATATAGATATAGATATAGATATAGATATAGATATAGATATAGATATAGATATAGATATAGATATAGATATAGATATAGATATAGATATAGATATAGATATAGATATAGATATAGATATAGATATAGATATAGATATAGATATAGATATAGATATAGATATAGATATAGATATAGATATAGATATAGATATAGATATAGATATAGATATAGATATAGATATAGATATAGATATAGATATAGATATAGATATAGATATAGATATAGATATAGATATAGATATAGATATAGATATAGATATAGATATAGATATAGATATAGATATAGATATAGATATAGATATAGATATAGATATAGATATAGATATAGATATAGATATAGATATAGATATAGATATAGATATAGATATAGATATAGATATAGATATAGATATAGATATAGATATAGATATAGATATAGATATAGATATAGATATAGATATAGATATAGATATAGATATAGATATAGATATAGATATAGATATAGATATAGATATAGATATAGATATAGATATAGATATAGATATAGATATAGATATAGATATAGATATAGATATAGATATAGATATAGATATAGATATAGATATAGATATAGATATAGATATAGATATAGATATAGATATAGATATAGATATAGATATAGATATAGATATAGATATAGATATAGATATAGATATAGATATAGATATAGATATAGATATAGATATAGAT
>NW_005366699.1:29368-33080 GCF_000412655.1 Myotis brandtii | reverse complement strand
CACTGGGAATGACTGGTCACTATGACACACACTGACCACCAGTGGGCAGACGCTCAATGCAGGAGCTGCCTTCTGGTGGTCAGTTCGCTCTCACATGGGAGGAGCTCTGCTCAGCCACAAGCCAGGCTGATGGCTGCCAGTACAGCGGTGGTGGTGGGAGCCTCTCCTGCCTCCTCAGCAGTGCTAAGGATGTCTGACTGCAGCTTAGGCCTGCTCCCCACTGGCAAGTGGACATCCCCCGAGGTCAGCCGGTCTGCCAGAGGGATGTCTGATTGCCAGCTTAGGCCCAATCCCCCAGGGAGCGGGCCTAAGCCAGCAAGTGGTCACCCCCTGAGGGGTCCCAGACTGCAAGATGGCACAGGCTGGGCTGAGGGACCCCCTTTCCCCCAAGTGCACAAATTTTTGTGCACCAGGCCCTTAGTGTATATATATATATATATATATACATACGCATAAATATGTACAGTGGGGGCCTTGACTTACGAGTGTCCCAACTAACGAGTTTTTCAAGATATGAGTCATCTCTCAGCTGATTTTTTGCTTTGAGCTGCGAGCTAAAATTCGGGTTACGAGCTTCAGATACAGCTGCGAGCTAAAATTCGGGTTACGAGCCAGCTTCAGATACCCCACCGCTAGTTGGCACAGCGAATGTCACAGTGAACACCACAGCATCACGTGTCTCACTCGTTCACTTTTTGATTTGACATATGAGTAATTTGAGTTACAAGCTCTGTCACGGAATGAATTAAACTCATAAGTCAAGGCCCCACTGTATATGTGTGTGTATATATATTTCTAATCTCTAGAGAGTGAGCTTCCTCTACCTCTAGACAGAGAGCTTCTGGGAAACCCACTTGGGTCCCCTCCCATCTAGAGGAAGTCTGTCTATCTCTCAATAAACTTTGCTTTTGATTACCTCTTTGTCCCTGAGATGACGAACTTGGACCTGAACACAGCCCTTTGGTTTTAAAAGTAGTGACATTATGAGTAATAGTTATGTTTAAGTAATGAAGGTCTAAGAAAGCTTCAGAAATAGGAAGACATAGATAAAACCAAACCAAACAAAAACAAAACAAAAGGACAAGTATTGTGCATAAAAATAAGACATCATATTTAAATACGGGAAGCCACAGAGAAAGGTCAGTTTAACTGCTAATTTTACTTGCCACTGCCAAGATAAAATAGGAAGACTGTTTCTGGCCCTCACCTATTCTTGATCACAAAAAATATAATTTCCATGTATTAGAAATAAGCCAACTAATTGGAATTATTACTGTGAAATTTAATAAAGGGAAAACTCACTAAAGTGGAGTTGGAGAGTCAGAAGCGGGCACTGTCACATAGCCAGACCAGGGTCAAGTGCAGAGAAAATAATCAATGACAGGCCCCTACAAGAAAGAGGTACACCATGGCAGTTGTGGCTCAGTGGTTAGAGTTTTGGCTCACACACCAAAGAGTGGCAGGTTCTATTCTCCATCAAGGGCACATACTTGGTTATAGGTTTGCTCTGATCTCAGGTTGGGGTGCCTGTGGGGGGCAACCAATGGATTTGTTTCTCTCATGGGTATGTTTCTCTTATTCTCTCCCTGTCCCTCCCTTCCTCCCTCTCTTCTTCCTTCCCTTCCTCCTTCCCTTCCTTCCACTCTCTTTGTGAAAAGCAAAGGGGTGGGGAGGAGATATCCTCTCCTGAGAGTAAACAACAACAAAAAATGTACAGTGTGTCTCCAAGGAGAATCCAGTTCCCTAGCAACTCAGCCATTGAGAAACCATAATCACCCTGAACTGACCTTTTCCTCCAATAGACTTTCCTTCTAATTGACCCCTCCCAACTTCCTCCTTTCTCCCTATATAATAAGGTCTCTTTCCTTTCCTTATGGGACTTGCCTATGACTTTTGCTATGGCTTCCTGGTCCTAAATTGCAATTCTTCACTTTTTCTGAGTAAACCCATAATTTGTTGGTAAAATAACTGACTTCTTAATATTAAGATCATTGTTGGGTGGCTTATATAAGGGAACAGACAAGACTCCCAAAATTTCTGGGGCTTATGAGCAAGAAGGTGCAGTCTCCCTGTTCTGAAAGACTGAGGGAAGGATGCATCTTTGCAACCTCTCTGGTGATCGTTTTGAGAATAGCCACCTAGAAGTAACATTCTCAAACACTCTGATTCAGATATTTCACTTTTCAAAAATTTCCCTTAGTGGCATTGGCAGGGTAGCTCACTTGGTTAGAGTGGCAGGGTAGCTCACTTGGTCATATTAATATGCCACAGTCTCAGTGAATGCATAAATAAGTGGAAAAACAAATCAGTGTTTCTCTCTCTTTCTCTCTTCCTCTCTCTCTCCAATCAGTAAATAAAATTTAAAAAGAAGCTTAGAAAAAATTTCCCTAGTAATGATTTCCTGTGTGTGAAATTAAGAATGTATAATATATTTTACCAACATTTTTATAATAACATAATGTTTTAAAAGTTTTCTGCAGAAAAGAATTTCTTAAATTTATGGCTAGCTCAAACTGTGGACTCTTATACAACTTTAACAATGAGTGAGGATATATGATTATTCATAAATGAAATGGAATTTAGGTGGTTCTAATGGATTTAGCAGAAAATAATTCTAAGTACTGTTGTAATGTGGGAAAAATATGCAAAAGAAATTGTGTTTAAAAAAAAAAACCCTAGCCCTAGCTGGTTTGTCTCAGTGGATAGAGAGTCAGCCTGTGGACCCAAAAGGTCCCATGTTCGATTCTGGTCGAGGGCACATGCCTGGGTTGCAGGCTCAGTCCAACCTGCAGGAGGCAGCCAATCAATGATTCCCTCTCATCATTGATGTTTCTATCTCTCTCTTCCTCTTCCTTTCTCTTTGAAATCAATAAAAATATATTTTAAAAAACAAAACAAGAAGCTCACAGTTATCGTTCCTCCTTTTATACAATGTCTATTAAAGAGAAATAAAATAAAAAACTAGAACCAAAACTATTAAACATGTTATATCATATTTTCTTTAGATCCTTTTCCTCTTATCATACAGACCATGCCTAAGATATTATATATATTCAGTAGAAAATTAAGAAGCAGGAAGAGAAAATTTAAAAATAAATAAATAAATAAATAAACAAATAAAGACATAAATAAAACCATGAAGAAGACATATATTGAAAGGAGACAGGAACTATTTGCAGGGATTAGGGTCTGGGCAAGGTGTCAGTGAATACATGCTTTTTCTTGGTGTCACTAGAATATTGAATAATTTTCCCTTTTATTTAGAAAACACTGACCATAAATGTTTCCCGTAGATAATTTAAAT
Organism: Myotis brandtii; assembly: GCF_000412655.1. NCBI lineage: Eukaryota > Metazoa > Chordata > Mammalia > Chiroptera > Vespertilionidae > Myotis > Myotis brandtii. Next base: position 29,776 of record NW_005366699.1, on the reverse strand, counting down.
ACTCCTCAAAAGAATGAAAGAAAATGGAGTAGACCCACTGGTGTGACTCAGTGGTTGAGTGTCAAACTATGAACCAGGAGGGCACAGTTTGATTCCTGGTCAGGCACATGCCTGTTTGTTGGCTTGATTCCCAAGGAAGAAAAATGCAGGAAGCAAATGATCAATGATTCCCTCTCTTCATTGATGTTTCTATCTCTGTCTCTTCTTTTCCCTTCCTCTGTGAAATCAATCTACACTAATAAAAGACAAACAGGCAAATTGACCGTACCTATTCTACGCCTTAAGCCATGCCCACCACCAATCAGAGCGACTATATGCAAATTAACCCAACCAAGATGGCGGCCGGCAGCCATGGAGCTGGAGCAAGCAGGAGGCTTGGTTGCCCCAATGATGGAGGAAGCCAAGCTT
>NW_005366699.1:25415-28660 GCF_000412655.1 Myotis brandtii | reverse complement strand
GTGGGAGCCTCTCCAGCCTCCTCAGCAGCACTAAGGATGTCCGACTGCAGCTTAGGCCTGCTCCCCACTGGCAAGTGGACATCCCCCGAGGTCAGCCGGTCTGCCAGAGGGATGTCTGATTGCCAGCTTAGGCCAAATTCCCTGGTGAGTGGGACTAAGCCAGCAGGTGGTCATCCCCCAAGGGGTCCCAGACTGCAAGAGGGCACAGGCTAGGCTGAGGGACTCCCTCCCCGAGTGCACAGATTTTTTTGCACCGGACCTCTAGTAAAAGTAAATTTTAAAAAACACAACAGCTAGCAGTTTTGATCTCTGACAGCTTTTGTGAGAACACATGCCCCACACCTGTGCACCCTATGTTACTCTGGTTTCTGGACTCTGTAAAATCTTGTGGCCCAGTCAGTGTGGCTCAGCAGTTGAGTTTGGACCTATGAACCTAGAAGTCAGGGTTTGATTTCCAGTCAGGGCACAGGCCTTGGTTGCAGACTCAATCCCTCTTAATGACTCTTTCTCATCATTAATGTGTCTATCTCCCTCCTCCTCTTCCTTCCTGTCTGAAAGCTATACTAATAAAAGGGTAATATGCAAATTTTACTGGTCATCTTCTGACATCTTCCAGACATCCTTCTGGACAAAGCCACGGTGTCAGGGGCCGAGGCAAAGGCTGTTAGGGGAAATCAGGCCAGCAGGGGAGAGCAGTTAGGGAGTGATCAGGCTGGCAGGAGAGAGCAATTAGGAGGCAATCAGGCTGGCAGGGGAGAGCAGTTAGGGGGCAATCAGGCTGGTAGGGGGAAACAGTTAGGCGGTAATGATGTTGGCAAGCAGAGGCGGTTAGGGGTGATAAGGCTGGCAGTGGAGCAGTTAGGAGCATCAGGCCAGCAGGCAGAGGTGGTTAGGGGTTATCAGGCAGGCAAGCAGGCAGGCAAGCAGTTAGGATCCAGCAGTCCCAGATTGTGAGAGGGATGTCTGCCTGCTGGTTTAGGCCCACAGAGATTGGGAATAAACTGGCAGTCAGACATCCTTTGAGGTGTCCTGGTTTGGAGAGGGTGCAGACCGGAATGAGGGACCCCAACCCCATGCACAAATTTTGTGCACCGGGCCTTTAGTATATCAATAAGGAGTCTAAAACCTTGTGTTTGCAAAGTCTAGATAGCAGCAAAATAATGGCACCAGCTACCCATCCTCGGTGCCACCAGACCAAAGGCTGGGAGAAACTTAGCAGTTCAATTTAACCCTTAAATGTTTCCTACTGGTTGGCCACCTCCAGTGTGCACTTAAATCCCAATAAACCCATATCTTTCACAACCAGTCCTCTAGGTTATTTCTCTGGAATCCAAGAACAGTACCCTGAGGTTTTCTGGAACCTCAACAATTTTCAGAACAATACATAATCTAAATGTTTACCCTCAGCTGGTCCTTACTTGGCTAAGAATTAGACCCACAGGGACCTGAAATTGGGCAATCTATAAAAATAAAAGCATAATACGCTAATTAGACTGGACAGCTGAAAGACCTTCCAGAAGTCATTCCCGACATCCTTCTGGATGAACCCACAGTGATGGGGAGTGAGGAAGAGGCAATTAGGTGCCATCAGGCAGGCAGGCTGCAGTTAGGTGTGAACAGGCAAGCAGGAAGAGTGGTTAGGGATGATCAGGCAGGCAGGCCAGTGGTTAGGGGCGATCTGACAGACAGGTGAATGGTTTGGGGAAATCATGCAGGCAGGTGATCAGTTAGGGGTGATCAGGCAGTCAGGCCAGGGGTTAGGGACTATCAGGCAAGCAGGCGAGAAGTTAGGAGCCAGTGGTCCTGTATTGCAAGAGCGATGTCTAACTGCTGGTTTAGGCCCTATCTCTTTGGGATCCAGCTTACTATTAAACCGGCAGTTGAATATCCCCCTTGGGGTCCCAGATTGTGAGAGGGCGCTGGTTGGGCTGAGGGACTCCCCCCTCACCCTGTGCATGAATTTCATGCACCAGGCCTCTAGTCTATATATATAAAAGCTCAGCGACCAGAACTGCGAAACAACCGGAATTACCAATGCCTATGATGTGCACTGCGGCAGCCAACCAGCATGATCCAGGCCCCAATCAGCCCCCACTCGGGCCAGTCCAGCCCCCAACTGACCCCCAACACTCCCATTGAGGTGGGCTGACTGGACCTCACCCATGCACGAATTCATGTACCAGGCCTCTAATGTTAAATAAGAAATGAGTCTAAAAGAGACTGGGTGGAGTTTAGGTACAGAAGTGGAGGATGACATTAGCTTTGGCAGGGGTGCTGGGAACCAGCAAACAGCAGAGGGACTTGGAAGCTCAAGACAGGAAAATAAAGAGTTCCATAGGTCAGCCCAGCTTCCAGAGTTTCTCCCTTCTGGACTTTCCAGGCATCAGACACTGAGCCCTGGGCTGAAATTTAGGAAATTTGGATCTGGTCCCAGCCTATCTTTATTTGGAAATATCATTTAAGCTCTTCCTAACACAGTTTCCTCATTTGTAGAAATTGGATTAATTATGTCTAGTCTTTCCACTTTTTAGAACTGTTAGGAATCAAATGGAATAATGCACATGAACTTTAGTTAGATAAAGGGCTCTCGGCATAAATAACAGGTAACATACCTGTCTCTGATTCATTTTGCTTTTCAGCCTTTAGTTTTCTTGTGCATTATGGAAAAACTTATTTACAAAAAAGCCCTTTTTTATAATTTCTTGTTTATACATTTTAAAGTACCTCATATACTTTTGGAAATAGGGTGTGGAATAAATATAAACATATAATAATTTTAAAAAGCTATATTTTACTAGTCTAAGCCCCTCTCCCACAATATTCTTGAGCTAATTGCATACCTAAATAGTATAACGGCCTTATTAAAAACATGATATTCAGAAAAGGCCAACATGTAACCTTTCCTTGGATAATACAAAACATTAGAAAAGAATGATGGCAAGTAAATGAAGAATACACATAAGTTCAGGAGTTCTCCAATATGCTAGAGAACTAGACAATTCTTGGTTCCTAATATCATTCCTCAGTAAAAGGAACTAGTCTCTTTCAAGAAAGAATACATAAAGTTTTTGGTGAGAGAAGGTACAAGGTGAGTTAATGTACCAGAAAGCAAGGAAGTGCATAAAGAACAATGGGGGCATTGAGGAAATCCTATGTTCAACTTTGAGGAATTGAAATATCAAAACAACCTGCGGCTTACAATAGATTTGAACACATTGAACAACAAAGAAAAAGTTTCTAGGAAT
>NW_005366699.1:12490-24365 GCF_000412655.1 Myotis brandtii | reverse complement strand
AGTGCGCTACCATAGGGGGAGCTCTGCTCAGCCACAAGCCAGGCTGATGGCTGCCAGTACAGTGGTGGTGGTGGGAGCCTCTCCAGCCTCCTCAGCAGCACTAAGGATGTCCAACTGCAGCTTAGGCCTGCTCCTCGCTGTCAAATGGACATGCCCCGAGGTCTGCCAGGCTGCCAGAGGGATGTCAGATTCCCAGCTTAGTCCCAATTCCCTGGGGAGCGGGCCTAAGCCAGCAGGTTGTCATCACCTGAGGGGTCCCAGACTGCGAGAGGGCACAGGCCAGGCTGAGGGACCCCCCAAATGCACAAATTTTTGTGCACTTGACCTCTAGTTTTAATTATAAAGTTATAAAGTACCAAGTAGTTTACAAGTAAAATGAAAATATATCCTATATAGTAAAAGGCTAATAGGCAAATAGACCAAACAGTGGAAGAACCAAATAACCAAACAACTGAACAACCAGTAGCTATGATGTGCGCTGACCAATCGGTCAGAGGAAGGGTGTGTGGAACATGGCAGGTGTCAGCAGCAGGTGGCAGAGAGTGGAACATGGCAGGCGTTGGCTCCTGTGGGATGGTGGAGCAGGTGAGCGGAGGTGCCAGACTAAGGCAGGGTGCTTGTCGGTATCATTAGGGTGAGCCTCTGGTGGTTACTGAAAATTCTTTGCTCCTGCAGGTCACAGTCCCACACGGTGCTTACACCCACTGTTGGTGCCCAGTGATGGCCCCAATCACTCGGCACTGTGAGTGGGTGTGAGAGGTGGCTGACGGCCCCAATTGGCCTGATGGCTTCTCCACATCCCCCGATCCTGAGCGGCGATTGGGGAAGCAGTCGCTGCTTGCACCTGCTGACAGTGCTGGCTCCACTAGTACCCAATGCTGCCGCTGGCCCCAATCACTCCAAGCCATCAGCAGGTGCAACTAGAACTGATCCCATCAGCGTGTGGGAGCTGTGGTGGTGGGAGCAGGGCTGCCGGCAAACAGGGAACAGGGTGCCATGGTGGGAGAGATTGCACAGGGGCATGGAGGATGAGCCAAGACTTTCCCCTGTGCCCACTACACCTTTCATGGCCCACAGTTCCTTTCAAGGTGCATGAATTTGTGCACTGGGCCCCTAGTACATATCCTACATAATAAAAGGCTAATATGCAAAAAGACCAAATGGTGGAACAACCAAACAACTGAACAACCAGTTGCTATGACATATGCTGACCATCAGGGGGTGTGTGCGGAATATGGTAGGCATTGGCAGTGGCAGGATGGTGGAGCAGGTGACCAGTGGTGCCAGACCAAGGCGGGGTACCATTTGCTGTCATTGGGGCGAGGCTCTGGTGGTTACTGAAAATTCTTTGCTCCAGCAAGCTGTGGTCCCGCTGGCTGGTGCCAGTGCCAGCCCCACTCACACCTGCAGCTGGCACCAACCCTACTTGCAAATGCTGCTGGCATCAGCCCTAATTGCTCTGCGTCATCAGTGGGTGTGAGTGGGGCTGGTGCCATCAGCATGTGGGAGCAGCAGCAGTGGGAGTGGGGCTGCCAGCAGACAAGAGACCAGGGTCCATGGTGGGAGGGGCCATGAGGGGGTGCAGAAGATATGTCGAGACCTGCCCTTGTTCCTACCGCAGCCTCGCAGCCCAGTTACTTCTAAGGTGCACAAATTCGTGTACTGGGCCCCTACTACAAATATAAGAAAAGTGACATGGTTATATAAGCATTATAGAAATCTTAGAACAATAATTATTTTGAGTAGTGGAATATTTATGCAGGTTGAATCTAATTTGCTGCTTATGTTATTTTTTGTACTTCTAAGATTGTTTTCTGGTCTATTGGTTCTGAAAGAGGTATTCTTTATCCCTTATTGAAAGAGGTGTGATCTATCTACTAATATGAAAGTGAATTTGTGTGCTTTTTCTTGTATTTCTGTGTAATTTGAATTTATGTTATTACATAAGTGCCTGTGAATTTTTATCTTCTTAGAAAATTGAACTTATTAATATGAAGTGTTCTTTATTTCTATGAATGCTCTCTGCCTTCAGATCTACTGTATATTATTATACAAATTCCACTTGGGGCATGTTTGCATAATATATCTTTTCAAATTCTTTTACTTTCAACCACTTTGTACCCTTAAATTTTAGGTAGCTCCCAGTGTTGTATATTATTATCAGCAGCTATGAAAATCCATAAGGAATTTATTTTAGTGGAGGATGTGATTAGAGGTCCAATATTTTTTTCCATTAGTTGCCCCAATACTATTGATTATACTATGCATATTCTTTTCTCTGATCTGAGAAGACACCTTTATCATACAACATTTACATACAGATTTGTGTCTATTACTGGATCTTCTGTTCTTTTCAGCAGTTTGTCTATTTACAAGGTCTTACCCTACTGTTTTATTTATTGTAACTTTATAACACAATACATTTTGATATCTGGTCAGGCTAGCTTCTACTAATTACTCTGCTTTAGAGAATTTTCCTTCATTCTCCCTTACTTTTTAACGGGTAAATTTTAAAAAGCTCTTTAAAAGTTTTCAAAGATATTGCTGACATTTATTCTATATCACAATAACTTTTGGACAACTTTGGGATATTGGCATTATTTTATACTAGAGGCCTGTTGCATGAAGAGATTCATGCAATAGGCCTTCCCTTCCCTTGACTACTGGCACCAGTTTTCCTCTGGCACCCGGGACCCTGTCCTTTGCTCTGGCTGGGCTCCGTCCAGAGCCCCCGCCCCAGCCATCAGGCTTCGCTGTTCTGCTGATCCCAGGGCCATGAGGCCTCGTGGCTCTGCTGATCCCAGGGCCGGGAGATCCTTGTAGCTCCGCTGATCCCGGGGCTGTGAGGCCTCGCTGGGGCTGTTTGGCTTCACTCCACCGCTTGGAGCCTACATATGCAAATTAACCGCCATCTTTGTTGGCAGTTAATTTGCATATCACCCTGATTAGCCAATGGGAAGCGTAACAAAGGTACGGTCAATTACCTTTTTTGTCTTTTATTAGATAGAATATTTTCTATTCAAGATGACAATGTTACTTTGTGTTTTTTCAGTTTCTTTTATGTGGGAAGCATTTTAATATTTTATTCAAGCCAATCCTGAATATTCTTGTTAAGGTTATTTCTAGGCATTTTATAGGTTTTGTTGGTATTGTCTTTTCATTGATTACACATTTAACTTATTGTTTATAACTATAAAGACTATGTACTTGTGCTTGACAACTTCTACTTTAAGATCCTCTTGGGGAGGTGACTAGGTTAATAGAAATCCTTGTGTGTCTTTTTTTCCTGTTTTGTTTTTTAATATGTTTTTATTGATTTTAGATAGAGGTGAAGGGATATTGATAAATTGGCTGCCTTCTGTAGGGCCCTTATTGGGAATCAAGCCCCAGAATCTGTAACCTCTTGGTTCATAGGTTGATACTCAATCATTGAGCCACCCTGGCCAGGCAGTAGAAAACCTTGTATAATATATAGGCAGGTTCTTTGAAACTAGACAAAAGTCTTAATGTCTCCAAATGCTCAAATTGCAAGTTCCTATTAGTAAAAAATTCTTAAAATAACTTGAAGGTTTATTTTAGTGGTAATTTAGAGTGTAAAGTATGTTTTTAAATTTCCCAATTTAAACACAACATGGCTTATGTTAAATATACAGGTTTCCAAAGCTGAATGTCCTCTTTTGGAGGTCAGATTTCTAGCTTGAAGTAGAAAAACAACTTTCTAAAACTTCTAGCAGTCCAGCTGGTGTGGCTCCATGGTTGAGCATGGACCTCAGGGTTTGATTCCCAGTCATGGCACATGCCCAGGTTGTGGGCTTAATCCCAGGTAGGGGGCATGCAGGAGGAAACCTGTCAGATTCTCTGTCATCATTGATGTTTCTGTATCTATCTCCCATCATCAATATGAAATCAATGAAAGCATATTAAAAAAAAACCTATGCAAGAACCACTACTATTTTGATAATCTGTGACTTGTTGAACAAAATGTTATGATTATTTTATTTCATCCTTTTAATCCTCACCTTGGGAAATGTGTGTTTTTAAAATACATTTTGAAGAGAGTGGAAGGGAGAGAGAGAGAGAGAGAGAGAGAGAGAGAGAGAGAGAGAGAGAGAGAGAGGGAGGAAGACATCAATTTCAAAGAAAAATGATCAGTTGCCTTCCATTAGGCACTTTGACTGGGAATCAAACCTAATCACAGGACAATGATTCAACCAATTGATCCCCCTAGCCAGGCTTATGATTATTTACAGTGCACTGTTTTAATTTAGAAAAAAAAAGTTTTATATAAAACAGTATAGTCTGGCCTGATTGGTGGGTTCAGTGATTGAGTATTGACCTATGAACCATGGAGGTCATTGTTCCATTCCCAGTCAAGAAACATGCCAGAGTTTGGGGTTCAATGCAGGAGAGAGCTGGTCAATGATTCTCATCATTGATGTTTCTGTCTCTCCCTACTTCTCCCTTCCTCTCTCTGAAATCAATATATCTATCTATCTATATAAAAGTCTAAGTGACTGTTAGGACCCAACAACCAGAATGACCAGTCACTATGATGCCCACTGACCACTAGGGTGCAGATGCTCAGCACAGGAGCTGCGCCTTGGTGGTCAGTGCTCTCCCATAGCCAACCTCTCCTGGCCAGCCACCCTCCCACAGTCCTCCTGCCCCACCGGCCAGCAGGCCCCAATCGCCCAATGGGGCCTGCCAGCCAACCTCCCATGGTCTTCCCCCCCGCTGGCCAGGCCCTGGGTTGGAATAGGAAACCAAGGACGGATGGCAGCATACACGGCCCATTTCCCAGGAAAGACAAGGGCTGGCTCCCTCTTTGGGTCCAGTGGTCAACCTCCTGAGGTGCCTTTCCCTTTCCCTCCTCCTGGCTGGCAGGCCCTGCTCTGCCTGCTGCTCACCTGCTGTGGTGGCATCATGGTGGGAAGGAAATGAGATGGGAGGGAGGCAGGGAAGGGTGAGATGGGGGCACTGCATTCATTCCTTTTGCACCCGTCCTGTCAACCATTGCCTCCTCTCCCTACCCCGCCAGGGGCCTTTGGGGCCCTGGCTGGAATAGGGAACTGGGGTGGGTGGCGGCTGACTTAGCCCCTTTCCTATGCAGGCTGAGGGCTGGCTCCCTCCTTGCAGCCAGGGGCCAACCTCCTGCAGTCCCTCCCTCATCCCTCCTTCTGGCTGGCAGGCTCTGGTGGAGGTGCAGAGGTAAGGGAAGGAGGAGGGCAGGAGGCATGGAACCCTGCAGTGGAGGGGTGCTGAAGGTGGTGACCAGGCCCAATTGGTCTGGCCCTGATAGACCCTAGGCTTTGGGGTCCTGATCTGGATGTCAAACTGGAGACTTTCCAGCTTTATTTTTTTAAATATGTGCATTTAAGGCTGAAAGGTTTTTTGTAAGTTTTGGCATGTAGTATTTTTATTATCATTCCGTTTAAATAATTTCCTAATTCCAATGATGATTTGTGGAGTGGTAGGGTTTAAAAGTGTATTTCATAAATTGTAAATATAAAAATATTTTAGGTACCTTCTGTTCCTGATTTGTAGATTAACTACAAGGACAACAAGAAACATATGTATAAGATTCCAGTCCTTTGTAATTTGTTGAAAATTACTTCATAGTACAATATAATCACATTAATAAAATGTTCCAGGTGTGCTTCCAGGAATAACACCCTAATGCAGGTCAGCAGGAAAAGGGATTATCTCTGAATGTTGAATGGAATGTCATATTTTAAAATCTAAGAACTTTCCAGTTCCCTTTTTATACTGAATTCAACATTAACTGCAATCAGAACAAGAAACATACTCTATATAATTTCAATCCTTTGAAGTTTTTTTGAAACTTGCTTCATGTGAGGTATGGTCAGTTTTAAAAATATGCCAAGTTGTTTCTCTGCTGCCATTTCGTGTGCATTTCGTGAATAACACCTCAGTGCTGTTCAGGAAAAGTTGTTAGGTTTAGTGGATTATTTGAATGCAATTTGATGCTCTTGATATTGAAGTTTTGGACACCCTTTTTTAGTGAGTGTATTGATTCTGAAAGAAGTTTGCTCTGTCCCTGAGGGAGGGAGGTGTGATAAATCTCTTATGAGTATAAATTTGTCTATTTTTCCTTATGGCTTTCTTCTATATACTCTGAGTTTATGTTATTAAGTTCATGTGAATTTTGATTTGCATGGTAAATTGAACTTATTGATATGAAGTGCTATTTTTGATATTTAGTAACTTTTTTGTTCAAGTCTACTGTGTAATTTTAGGGGGGGGGGGTTATGGTTGCATAATACACAGTGGGGAAAGTAGGTTTATAATTGATTGTATGGAAAAAAATACAGTAATTTTTAAAAAATAATTCTTTATTGGTGAAAAGTATTACATATGCCCTGTTCACACCCCCAACCCATTGACTTCCTCCAATCCTCTCCTATACCCCTCCCTAGGTCCTTGGGTGATTACCTCGCACCCACCCACTCTCCACCACCTTCCCTCTGATATTCCCCGTTCTGTTCCATGCTTCCAGGTCTCTGGATCCACTCCATTCATCAGTTTATTTTGTTACTTAGATTCCACATAAGGGTGAGATCATGTGATACTTGTCTTTCTCTGACTGATTTATTTCACTTGCATGATACTCTCCTAGTCGCCCCGCCCCCCAAGCTGTCTCAAAGGGTAAGATATTCTTCTTTTTTACTGCTGTGTAGTATTCCATGGTATAAATGTACCACAGACTTTTCATCCACTTATCTACTGACTAGAGGTCTGGTGCATGGATTCATGCTCTGGTGGGGGGTGTGGCCTTCGGGGATTGGCCCACTGTGGGAGCGTCATTCATCCTGGGCAGCCCAGTGCAGCCATACAACCCAGTGAACCGAGTGGCACTCCCACTGTGGGAGCGCACTGACAACCAGGGGGCAGCTCCTGCATTGGGCATCTGCCCCCTGGTGGTCAGTGTGCATCATAGTGACTGGTCAACTGGTCATTCTGGTCATTCTGCCTTTTGGTCACTGAACTTTCTCAATATTGCTGCAGTTTTTCAGGGTCTTTTGATTCCATATAAATTTTTGGAGCATTTGTTGTAGATCTCTGAAATAGGATGTTGGTATTTTACTAGTTGGTATTTTATGTGATGTATCACATGTATTACTTTAATAGAGATTGCATTGAATCTGTAGATTGCCTTGTGGAGATTGGACATTTTAATGATGTTACTTCGACCAATCCATGAATGCAGTATATTCTTTCACTTGTTTCTTTCTTCTTCTATCTCTTTTTTCAACATCCTGTAGTTCTCCAAGTACAGGATTTTGCCTTCTTGGCAAATTTATTCCTAAGTATCTTAATTTTTTTGTTGTTGCAATGGATAATGGGAGGTTTTTTCAGTTTCTCTTTCTGATAATTAATTATTTGTGTATAAAAAGCCATCAATTTTGTATTCTGTTTACATTGCCAAATTCATTTATTAAATCTAGTAGGTGTGTGTGTGTGTGTGTGTGTGTGTGTGTGTGTGTGTGTGTGTGTAATCTTTCTTTAGAGTTTTCTATATACAATATCATGGTATCTGAAAATAATGAGAGTTTTACTTCCTCCTTTCAAATGTGGATCCCTTTATATATTTTCTTCTTGCCTGAATGCTGGAACTTCCAGTACTATGTTGAATAAGAATATTGAAAGTGGACATCCCTATTTTGTTTCTGTTCTTAGGGGAAATGGTTTTAGATTTTTCCCATTGAGTATGATATTGGTTTTAGGTTTGTCATATATTGCCTTTTCATGTTGATATATCCTCCCTCTAGTCCCACTTTGCTGAGAGTGTTTATCAAAAATAGGTGTTGAAGTTTATTGAATGCTTTTTCTGCATCTATTGATATGATCATGTGATTTTGAATTTCAATTTATGTGATGTATCACATTTATTAATCTGTGAATATTGTACCAGCCTTGTGTCCCTGGAATAAATCCCACTTGGTTATGGTGTATAATCTTTTTAATATATTGCTGAATCCAGGTTGCTATTATTTTGTTGAGGATTTTAGTATCTGTGTTCATCAGGGATCTTGGCCTGTAATTCTCTGTCTTTATCTGGTTTTGGAATTAATACAATGCTGGCCTTATACAAAGAGCTTGGAAGTGTTCCTTCCTCTTGGATTTTTTGGAATAATTTGAGGAGTTTAGGTGTTAGTTTTTCTTTGAATGTTTGGTAAAACTCTCCTGTGAAGCTGTCCGGACCTAGGCTTTTGTTCATTGGGAGTTTTTTGTTTTGTTTTGTTTTGTTTTTAATGCTTCTATTTCATCAGTTGTTATTGGCCTATTCAGGTTTCCTGATTCTTCCTGATTCAGTTTTGGGAGATTGTATTTTTCCAGAAATTTTTCCTTTTCATCCATATTGTCCAGCATGTTGCATATAGCAGCTCATAGTATTTTCTTACAAACCTTTGTATTTCTGTGGTGTCAGTAGTTACTTCTTCACTTTCATTTCTGATTTTATTTATTTGGGTCCTTGCTCTTTGTTTCTTGATGAGTCTGGCTAATGGTTCATCAAGTGTGTTTATCCTTTCAAAGAACCAGCTCTTGCCCTAACCGGTTTGGCTCAGTGGATAGAGAGTCGGCCTGCGGACTGAAAGGTCCCAGGTTCGATTCCGGCCAAGGGCATGTACCTTGGTTGCGGGCACATCCCCAGTAGGAGGTGTGCAGAAAGCAGCTGATTGATGTTTCTCTCTCATTGATGTTTCTAACTCTCTATCCATCTCCTTCCCTCTCTGTGAAAAATCAATAAAATATATTAAAAAAAAGAAGAACCAGCTCTTGGTTTCATTGATTCTTTGTATTGTTTTTTTCAGTCTCTATGTAATTTATTTATGCTCTATATTATTTCCTTCCTTCTACTCTGGCTTTTTTTGTTGTTCTCTTTCTATTTCTTTAAGTTGTAGGAATTAAATAGTTTATTGTTGATTTTTTTTTTTTTTTTTTGGTAGGCCTGTAGAACTATGAACTTCCTTCTCAGGATTGCTTTTGCTGTGTCCCAGAGATTTTGGGTTATTGTGTGTTCATTTTCATTTGTTTCCAGGAAGTTTTTTTTTTTAAATTTCTTTCTTGATCTTATTGGAAACCCACTCATTGTTTAAAAACATTCTATTTAGCTTTATGTGTTGGATTGTTTTGGAGTATTTTTATTCCAGTTGATTTCTAATTTTATGTAATCTGAGAAGATGTTTAATGTCATTTCAATCTTCTTGAACTTATAGAGATTTGTTTTGTGTCCTAACATATGATCTATCTTTATAAACAATCCATGTGCATGTGAGAAGAATGTATATTCTGCCACTTTGGGGTGCAATGTTCTATTAATGTCAATGATTATAACTCAGCTACTAAGTTGGGCTTCATTTGTTAATTTTGGGTGAATGTTCTCTGAGTTAGTTGTATTTCCAGTTTGGTATTGGGATAAAGTGCCAGACAGGTTTTCCTATTCAACTGCAATTTTCTCCTCTGAGTTTTTTTTCTTTTTATTGTAGTTGATTTCTAACTTCATATCAATGTGATCCAAGAAGATGCTTGGTATTATATCAATTGTCCTGAATTTGTATAAGCCTCTTTTGTGACCTAACATGTGATCTATCTTTGAGAATGTTCCATGTGCTCTTGAGAAAAATGTACATTCTGTTGCTTTGGAGTGAAGTGTTCTGTACATATCAGTTAGATCCAATTGATTTAGTGTGTCATTTAATGCCTTGTTTCCTTGTTAATTTTTTGTCTGATAGATCTGCTCAGTGGTGTAGGTGGAAAGTTAAATTCCCCTACTATTACTGTATTACTGTTCATATCTCCCTTAAAGTCCATAAAGATTATTTTTAGGAACTTGAATTCTCTTGTATTGGGTGCAGATATGTTTAGATGGGTTATATTTTCTTATTGGATCAATCACTTTAATATTATGTAGTGGCTTTCTTTGTCTCTCTTTTTTTTATTAGTTAAGGTATTACAAATGTGTCCACATCCCCCGCATTAACTCCCAACCTCCCCGCACCCCGCACACTCATGCTCCCATCCCCCTATTGTCCATGTCCATTGGTTTGGCTTATATATGTGTATACAAGTCCTTCGGTTGATCTCTTCCCCTTACCCCCGCCCTCCCCTACTTTCCTTCTGGGGATTGATAGCCTGATCACTGTTTCTCAGTCTTTGGATCTGTCCCTTTTCATCAGTCTATGTTGTTCTCTATAATCCACAAATGAGTGAGATCATGTGGTATTTATCTTTCTCTGACTGGCTTATTTCACTTAGCATAATGCTCTCCAGTTCCATCCATGCTGTTGCAAAAGGCAAGAGTTCCTTTTTTTTTTACCGCAGCATAGTATTCCATTGTGTAGATGTACCACAGTTTTCTAATCCACTCATCTGCTGATGGGCACTTAGGCTGTTTCCAAATCTTAGCTATGGTGAATTGTGCTGCTATGAACATAGGGGTGCATATATCCTTTCTGATTGGTGTTTTTGGTTTCTTGGGATATATTCCTAGAAGTGGGATCACAGGGTCAAATGGGAGTTCCATTTCCAGTTTTTTGAGGAAACTCCATACTGTCTTCCATAGTGGCTGCACCAGTCTGCATTCCCACCAGCAGTGCACAAGTGTTCCTTTTTCTCCACATCCTCTCCAGCACTTGTCATTTGTTGATTTGTTGATGATAGCCAGTCTGACAGGTGTGAGATGGTACCTCATTGTTGTTTTGATTTGCATCTCTCGGATGATTAGTGACTTTGAGCATGTTTTCATATGTCTCTTGGCTTTCTGAATGTCCTCTTTTAAAAGGTGTCTATTTAGGTCCTTTGCCCATTTTTTGATTGGATTGTTTATCTTCCTTTTGTTAAGTTGTATGAGTTCCCTATAAATGTTGGAGATTAGGCCCTTATCAGATATAATGTTGGCAAATATGTTCTCCCATGTAGTGGGCTTTCTTGTTGTTTTGTTGATGGTTTCTTTTGCTGTGCAGAAACTTTTTATTTTGATGTAGTCCCATTTGTTTATTTTCTCTTTAGTTTCCAATGCCCTAGGATCTGTATCGGTGAAGAAATTGCTTCGGCATATGTCTGAGATTTTGTTGCCTTTGGATTCTTCTAGTATTTTTATGGTTTCCCGTCGTATATTTAAGTCCTTTATCCATTTTGAGTTTATTTTTGTGTATGGTGTAAGTTGGTGGTCTAGTTTCATTTTCTTGCATGTATCTGTCCAATTTTCCCAGCACCATTTATTGAAGAGACTGTCTTGACTCCATTGTATGTTCTTGCCTCCTTTGTCAAATATTAATTGAGCGTATTGGTTGGGGCTGATTTCTGGGCTCTCTATTCTATTCCATTGATCTATATGTCTGTTCTTGTGCCAGTACCAGGCAGTTTTGAGAACAGTGGCTTTGTAATACAGCTTGATATCTGGTATTGAGATCCCACCTACTTTGTTCTTCTTTCTCAGGATTGCTGCAGCTATTTGGGGTCTTTTTTTTATTCCAGATGAATTTTTGGAATGTTCGTTCTAGATCTGTGAAATATGCCATTGGTAATTTATTGGGGATTGCATTGAATCTATAGATTGCTTTGGGTAGTATGGACATTTTGATGATGTTGATTCTACCAATACATGAACACAGTATATTCTTCCATCTGTTTATGACTTCCTCTATCTCTTTTTTCAACGTCCTATAGTTTTTTGCATATAAGTCTTTTACCTCCATAGTTAAGTTTATTCCTAGGTATCTTAATTTTTTTGGTGCGATGGTAAATGGGATTGCTTTTCTAGTTTCACTTTCTGTAAGTTCACTATTGGTGTCAAGAAATGCCTTGGATTTCTTAGCATTAATTTTGTATCCTGCTACATTGCCAAATTCAT
>NW_005366699.1:10266-10915 GCF_000412655.1 Myotis brandtii | reverse complement strand
TGTTGTAGTTGATTTCCAGTTTTATGCCTTTGTGGTCTGAGAAGATGCTTGATATGATTTCAATTTTCTTGAATTTGAAGAGACTTTGTCTGTGACCCAATATATGGTCTATCTTTGAAGATGACAAATGTGCACTTGAGAAGAATGTATATTATGTGGCTTTGGGGTGAAATGTTCTGCAGAGGTCAATTAATTCCATCTGATCTAGTGAGTCATTTAGGATTGATGTTTCTTTGCTGATTTTTTGTTTAGAGGATTTGTCCAGTGGTGATAATGGGGTGTTAAAGTCCCCTACTGGGATTGTATTGCTGTCAATCTCTCCCTTGATCTGCTCCAGAAGATTTCTTACATATTTGGGTGCTCCTATATTGGGTGCATATATATTTACCAAAGTTATTTCTTCCTGTTGGATTGCTCCCTTTAGTATTATGAAGTGGCCTTCTTTATCTATTTTTATGTCCTTCCTTTTAGATCTAATTTGTCAGATATAAGTATTCCTACCCCGGCTTTTTTTTTCACTTCCATTCGCCTGAAAAACCTTTTTCCATACCTTCATCATCTGTCTATGTGTGTCTTTTTTTCTGAGGTAGGTTTCCTGTAGACAGCAGATATGTGGGTCATGTTTTCTTATCCACTCAGTTACCCTATG
>NW_005366699.1:4234-8802 GCF_000412655.1 Myotis brandtii | reverse complement strand
CCAATATACTCAAAATCAAGCAAACACTAGCAAAACGACAGAGAGAGAGAGAAAAAAAAATTGGATAGTGAAGAAAGATAAGAGAGAGGTGTATATGGATTTAGAGCAAGGGATTGGAAATTAGATATATAAGTAGGGTGAAATTTAGACAGTGGGTAAAAAGAAGGAATAGGGAAAATCTAAAGCAGGAATAGGGTAAGAGAAACAGGACCACAAAAGGGGAAAAGTGAGGAAGAGAGTTTTGGCTTAAGGGTAAAGTTGAGATAGAATGAAATGATGCTAAAGGAACAATGAAAATAGAGTGTAGAACACTAATCCCAAAATAAAATAAAGAAAAAAATAAAATGACACTTTAAAAAATGGTAAAATGATAACAATAATACCGGTTAAAAATAAAAATGTAGTAATTAAAAAGGTAAAATCAGGTGATGAAAAAAATTTAAAAAAATAATAAAATCGGTTCTTAATTAAAAGGTGAAAAAAGAATAAAATAAAATAAAAATGGGCAGTAGTGAAGGTGCTTCAGATCTTCTACACTTCTTTTTGGCACACCTTAGTCCTGTCAGGTATTCAGGAGAGTGTTGAATTTCCCTGAGATACACTGTTCCTCCGTGTTGTAAACCACAGTCCTGATTTTAAGGCAGGCTGTATTTGTTTACCAGACTGCCTTTATTTGTGTTTACAGAAGAGTCAGTTCGTGGCTCTGCCTCTGGGTGGCAGTGTGTCTGGATTGACGTCCGAGGCTATAAGTCCTCTCTATCAGTAGCGTTTATTTTCTCTATTGTACTTGAAACTGGTTTGGGAAAGTCCACTGCCCAGAGCTGGTTCTTTAATCATTACTCCCCGCTCTGTTTCCCAGGCTCCCCAAAAACAGCTTTCCCCTATAGGCTCTGTGAGTGACCCCAACTGGGAAATCCAATGCACTGAGTTTAATAATCAAATGCACAGGTCTAAGGGGAAGTGTAACAACAAGAGCCTGAGAAGTTGTGCGAATTCGCAAGCCTCCACCTTCCAGGTCTGCGCACTGTCTCCGCGCGCCCACTCACCCCTGGCACCAACTAGCTGGCAGACTGGCAAAATCCGAGGCTACTTTTTTGCATCCAGCCCAGCTATGGGCTTATTTGTAGTGTTCCCTTCTGCCAGCAGCCCTGTGGGACTCCTTCCACACTCACGGGTCACTCTGGCCTCAACGGCCGCGGACTCTGTGGGGCACAGATTTCCCCCCACACGTGCTCCTCTCTCCAATCTGAATTGCAAACCTCACTTTTAGGGGAAGTCTAACCTTTACATGAGAAGAAGCAGTGCTCATCTGAGTTCACGCAGTCGCACTGCTTGAGATCCCTTGTTTCCAGGTTAGTAGCCGATCTCTGGATGCCGGTAACAGCCACTCAAGATGGCGCGGTCTCCAGGGCTGAGCCAGCGCACCGGGAGAGATTTCAGTCGCAGTCTCCAACCGTCCCCTTTTTCTGGGAGTTTTCTGTCTTTCCCGGCTGCAGACTGTCTCTCATCTGAATATCCTCTACCTATTTGGGCTGTATGTTACCCGTTTCAGCTGCTCACCCTTATCTGTTCCGGGACAAGGCACAGGACATGTCCATCTATACCTCCGCCATTTTCCAGATCTTCGTTGTCTCTTGTTATGGCCTTTGTTTTGAAATATATTGTGTCAGATATGAGTATTACTACCCCAGTTTCCCTTTCCATTTGCATGGAATATACTTTTCCATCCCTTAACTCTCAGTCTGTGTGTATCTTTTTCTGAATTGAGTCTCTGGTAGAGAGCAGATACATCAGTCATCTTTCCTTATCCATTCATTCACCTTATGTCTTTTGACTATAACATTTAATCCATTTACATTTATGGTTATTATTGATAGACTAGAGGCCTTGTACACAAAATTTGTGCATGGGAGGGGAGCATCCCTCAGCCCGGCCTGCCACCATCTCCAATCCAGGGCCCCTTGGGGGATGTCCAACTGCTGGTTTAGGCCTAAACCAGTAGTCTGATATCCCTTTCACAATCTGGGACCACTGGCTCCTAACTGCTCACCTGCCTGCCTGCCTGATCCCTCCTAACCACTCTGCCTGCCTGATCTCCCATAACCTCTCTGCCTGCCTGCCTGATTGCAGCTAACTGCTCCCCGCTGCTGGTCTGATCTCCCCTAACCACCTCTGCCTGCCTGCCTGATTTCCCCTAACTGCTCTTCCTTGCTGGCATAATCACCCCTAACAGCTACCCTGCCTGCCTGCTTGCCCCAACCACTTCTACCTGCCTACCTGATTGCCCTAACCACTTCTACCTGCCCACCTGATTGCCCCTAACCACCTCTGCCTGCCTGCCTGATTGCCCCTAACTGCCTCTGCCTTAGCCCCCACCACTGTGGCTTGTCCGGAAGGACATCTGGAAGGAAGTCCAGAAGACATCCTGTCTGATTAGCATATTAGTATAGATATTTATTGCTAGTGTTTTGTTTTTTAAGTCTATGATTCTCTCTCTGTCCTTTTATTATTCATCTTAAAGTAGTCCCTTTAACATTTCTTGCATTGTTAGTTTGGTGGTACTCCTTTAACCCTTTTTTTCTTTGGAAAACTTTTTATTTCACCTTTAATTTTACATGATAGCTTTGTCGGATACAGTAGTTTTGAATTTAGGCCCTTGTTTTCATTACATTGATTACTTCATGCTAATTCCTTCTGGCCTGCAGTGTTTCTATTGAGAAATCAGCTGACATTTTAATGAGAACTCCTTTGTAGGTAATTTTCTGTCTCTCTCTTTCTGCTTTTAAGATTATTTCTTTGACTTTAACATTTGCCATTTTGCTTATGATGTGTCAGAGTGTGGGTCTCTTTGGGTTCTTCTGATTGGGACTCTCTGTGCCTCCTGAATTTGTGTAACATTTTCCTTCATCAGGTTGGGTAAATTTTCTGTCATTATTTTTTCACACAGTTTCGCTGTTCCTTGTTTCCCTTCCTCCCCTTCTGGCAGTCCTATAATGTGGATGCTGTTACATTTTGTGTTGTCTCTTGGCTCCCTTAAGCTATCTTCCTGCTTTTTAAATATTTTTTTCTATTTGCTGCTCTAATTGGGTTTTTATTTCTATACTAGTGGCCCAGTGCACAAAATTCATGCACGGAAGGGGGTTTTAACAGCCCAGCCAGCAACCTCTCCAATTGGGGATCTCTTGGGGGATGTCCAACTGCTCTTCCTTGCTGGTCTGATCACCCCTAACACCTATCCTGCCTGCCTTATTGCCCCTAACCACCTCTTCATGCCTGCCTGACCACCCCTAACTGCTCTCCTCTGCTGGCCTGATCTCACCCCCAACTGTTCTCCCCTGCCAGCCTGATAATTCCTAACGGCTTCTGCCTGCCTGATCACCCTTAACTGACAGCCCCTGCTGGCCTGATCTTATCCCCAACTGCCCTCCCCTGCAGACCCAATCTAGCCCCCAACTGCTCTCCCCTTCTGGCCAATATGGTTCTAATTGGTTGGTTTCTATGTCAGTCAGTGTCAGAAGCTCCACCTCTTAGGCAGCCATCGGCTCCTCACAGTTCACCCAGATTTGGTTCTCATTGGTCAGTTTTTATGCCAGTCAGTGTCTCCAGGCCTATCTCTGACCCTGATCAGAGAGGCAGTGCTGATCGGAAGCCCCCACAGAGGCCTGAACAGAAACAGAGGCATGGCTGCTGGCGAAGCCCAGAGAGAAAGAGAGAGGAAATGGCTGGTCAACAGCTGCCACGATGGCTGTGGAACAGACCCTGCCTCTCTCTCTGGGCCTCTCTCCAGGCCTGATCCACAGCACCCTCAGCAGTCAGTGCTGGGTAGCTGTGCCTGCACCGGTGGCAGCCAGTGCTGGGTCGCCATGGCAACCCAGCACTGACTGCAGGAGTGACTTCCAGTGTTCAGTTGAGCCTTTGGTCAGTCGTTACGGACCCTGGGTTTTAATATATTAAGATATTCTTAATTCAACTCTTAACTGTAAAGTTGGTGTACACTCCAATGAAACCAGGCAACAGCAGCTTCCACTCTCATATAGGCCTATGATGCAACTTTGAAGGAATGATGGTGTTGTAATGAGTGTCTATTACCTGCAGGTCAATTGTGCTCATACCCTTTAGTCATTGTAATATTCCACTGCCAATACAAGAACAAAGCAGATACCTCATCAATGTGTAACATGACTTTATTAAAGAATGATGCTAGACTAATCATCTAGCCTAGGTTTGGAATCTAGCCTAGCCTCAAAGCTTCAAGCAGCAGAGCCTCATCCTAAAGAGTAGAGACTAGCCACAAAGAGCCAAGTTTCTCTCTCAGAGAGTCCCAGTGAGGCCCAAGACCATGGCATCTTGGGACTTGGGCCTCTCTCTCCATGAGTCCAAGGGATGCCTTGCAGCCTCATACATGAAAATTATATGAAATATCTACACTAATAAAAGAGAAACATGGTAATTAGCGTACGACCGCTACCCTTTTCATTGGCTAATCAGTGAGTATATGCAAATTAACTGTCAGCCAAGATGGCGGCCGGCAGCCAGGCACTGAAGCGAGCACAAGGCTTGCTTGCTGC
>NW_005366699.1:0-3256 GCF_000412655.1 Myotis brandtii | reverse complement strand
GGAGCCTCTCTCGCCTCCTCAGCAGCGCTAAGGATGTCCGACTGCAGCTTAGGCCTGCTCCCTGCTGGCAAGTGGACATCCCCCGAGGGCTCCCAGGCTGCCAGAAGGATGTCTGACTGCCAGCTTAGGCCTGGTCCCCCGGGGAGCAGGCCTAAGCCAGCAGGTGGACATCCCCCGAGGGGTCCCAGACTGCGAGAGGGCACAGGCCGGGCTGGGGGACCCCCCTCCCCCCGCCCCCCGAGTGCACAATTTTTTGTGCACTGGGCCTCTAGTGAGAATTATAAGGAGCTGTATGATAATGTCACCAACATGAAAAGGAACCAAGAGGAAATGAAGAATGACCTACCTGCAATAAAGAACACAATGGGAGGCTTAAACAGTAGACTAGAAGAGGCTGAGGACTGCATTAGCTAATTAGAAGACAGGGTAGGAAAAAACACACAAACACAGCATCAACTGGAAAGAAAACTTAAAAAGCAAGAGGAGAGCCTAAAGGAACTTTGGGACAACACAAAATGAAACAACATCTGCCTAATAAGGGTACCAGAAGGAAAGGAAGCAAAGCAAGGAATAGAAAACCTGTTTGAAGAATAATGACAGAAAACTTCCCTGATATTGGCAAGGAAAGTCCAAGAAGCACAGAGATCCCAAACAAGGTGAACCCCAAAAGACCCACACCAAGACACATTGTAATTAAATTGGCAAATATCAATGACAAAGTAAGAATTTTAAAAGCTGCCAGAGAGAGACAGAAAGTTACCTACAAGGGATCTCCCATTAGAATATCAACTGATTTCTCAACAGAAACATAGCGAGAGGGCACAGGCCGGGCTGGGGGACCCCCCTCCCCCCGCCCCCCGAGTGCACAATTTTTTGTGCACTGGGCCTCTAGTGAGAATTATAAGGAGCTGTATGATAATGTCACCAACATGAAAAGGAACCAAGAGGAAATGAAGAATGACCTACCTGCAATAAAGAACACAATGGGAGGCTTAAACAGTAGACTAGAAGAGGCTGAGGACTGCATTAGCTAATTAGAAGACAGGGTAGGAAAAAACACACAAACACAGCATCAACTGGAAAGAAAACTTAAAAAGCAAGAGGAGAGCCTAAAGGAACTTTGGGACAACACAAAATGAAACAACATCTGCCTAATAAGGGTACCAGAAGGAAAGGAAGCAAAGCAAGGAATAGAAAACCTGTTTGAAGAATAATGACAGAAAACTTCCCTGATATTGGCAAGGAAAGTCCAAGAAGCACAGAGATCCCAAACAAGGTGAACCCCAAAAGACCCACACCAAGACACATTGTAATTAAATTGGCAAATATCAATGACAAAGTAAGAATTTTAAAAGCTGCCAGAGAGAGACAGAAAGTTACCTACAAGGGATCTCCCATTAGAATATCAACTGATTTCTCAACAGAAACATATCAGGTCAGAAGGAAATGGAGTGAAATATACAACGTGATGCAAAGCAAGAGAATGAATCCAAGAATACTATACCCAGAAAGGCTAAAATTCAAAAATGAAGGTGGAATCAGGAGCTTCACAGACAAAAAAAGTGCAAAGAGAGTTTATTGCCACCAAGCCAGCAATGCAAGAAATGCTAAAGGGACACCTGTAAAAAGAAGGAACACAAAGGCAAGAAGAAACCAAACATTAAGAATAAAAATGATAAAAAACAAGTACTTATCAATAATAACATTAAACGTAAATAAATTAAATGATCCAATCAAAAGACATAGGGTGGCTGAATGGTAAGAAAACAAGACCCATATATTTGCTGACTGCAAGATATCCACCTCAGAACAGAGGATTCACACAGACTGATAGTGAAGGGATGGGAAAAAATTCTCAGGCAAATGGAAATGAGAAAAAAGCTGGTGTTGCAATGCTTAAATCTGACAAAATAGACCTCAAAGTAAAGGCCATAACAAGAAATATGGTAGGCCACTACATAGTACTAAAGGGAGCAATTCAACAAGTGGATATAACTCTGGTAAATATATATGCACCCAGTAAAGGAGCACCCAAATACATAAAACAACTTCTGAAAGATATCAAGGGAGAGATCAATAGTAATACAATCATATTAGGGGACTTAAATACCCCACTGACACCACTGGACAAATCCTCTAAACAAAAAATCAGCAAAGAAATAGCAATCCTAAATTACTCACTAGATCAGATGGACTTAATTGATATCTTCAGAACATTTCACCCCAAGCTACAGAATAAACATTTTTCTCAAGTGCACATGGGACATTTTCAAGGATAGACCTCATATTAGGACACAAGCAAAGTCTCTTCAATTTCAAGAAGATAGAAATCATAACAAGCATCTTCTCAGACCACAATGGCATAAAACTAGAAATCAACTACAATAAAAACAATGAAAAAAATCAAACATTTGGAGTCTAAATAGCATGATATCAAACAATGATTGGGTTACCAAAGAGATCAAAGAAGAAATTAAAAAATGCCCTGGAAACAGATGACAATGAAAACACAACAATCCAAAATCTATGGGGCACAATGAAAGCAGTCCTGAGAGGGAAGTTCATAGCACTGAGAACAAGAAAAAAATGGTAATAAATGATCTATATTGCAACATAAAGAATTAGAAAGAGAGCAAAAAGAAAAACCCATAGTATCCAAAATTAAGGAGATAATAAAGATCAGAGCAGAAATAAATGACACAGAGACCAAAAAAAACAATACAAAAGATTAATGAAACCAAGAGCTGGTTCTTTGAAAGGATAAACAAGATTGATGAACCTCTAGCCAGGCTCACCAAGAAACCAAGAGAGAGGACCCAAATAAACAAAATCACTAATGAAAGAGGTGAAGTAACAACTGACCCCACAGATATACAAAGGAGTGTAAAAAAAAATACTATGAACAGCTCTTACTCCAACAAACTGGACAACCTCGACAAAATGGACACATTCCTAGAAAAATGCAAACTTCCAAAACTCAATAAGGAAGAATCAAAAAAATTAAATAGGCCTATAACTACTGATGAAATTGAAGCAGGCATCAAAAAGCTTCCAGCAAACAAAAGCCAGATGGCTTCACAGGGGCCTTTTATCGAACACTCAAAGAAGAACTAAAAACAGTCCTCAGACTATTCCAAAAAATTCAAGAGAAAAGCACAATTTCAGACTCTTTCTATAAAGCCAGCATTACCCTAATCCCCAAAACCAGATAATGACAACAAAAAGAAAGAGAATTATAGGCCAATATCCCTGATGA
>NW_005366698.1:0-889 GCF_000412655.1 Myotis brandtii | reverse complement strand
GACTGAGCTCTGTCCTAGGAACCTGCTCAGAGAGGGATAGCGGCTTGCGCTCTGGGGCCGCAGAGACGCAGAGACTGCCGCTGCTCACACTCTGGGATGCCCAGAGCCTGTCCCGGCTGCTCTATGGATGGCAACACCATACGAGCCTGTTGCCTCCTTCTTTTGAACCCTTTTGTAGCAATTCGAGAACCAGTGGGTCCATAAGTTAACATCATTGAGGGCTGCTAGCAACAATGCATTTTCACATGCTTTTTTGTATTTTACCTTCATGACAACTCTGACTTATAGGCGTTGTTCTTATTCTCATTTTTTTAAAATTTAGAAACAAATTAGAGATGGCAAGTAGCCTTTATTCTCTAGTAAGCCTGGTTTCTCACTCCAAAACTAGTGATTTTTCTACTACATGATTTAAATGACTTATGCTACGTTTCCATGTTGTTATGGATTGAATTGTGTCCTTCCAAAATTCATATGTTGAAGCCCCAACCTTTAATGTGTCTATATTTGGAGAAAGGGCTTTTAAGGAGATAAATAAGGTGGAATGAGGTTATAAGATTGGGACCTTAATGCAATATTGCTGGTACTCTGATAAGATGAAAAGACCAGAGATCTTTGTCTCTCTCTCTATTCAAGCTCAGAGGAAAGGCCAATAAGAAGGTGGCCATCTGCAAGCTAGGAAGAGAGCCTTCATCGGTTACCAACCCTGATGGCACCTTGATCTTGGACTTCCAGCTTCTGGAGGTGTGAGAAAATAAAGGTCTGTTAAGTTACTAGAAGGGGTTAATGGCAGGAAAAAAGGGACACATATAATACTTTAAACAATAAAGATGAAAAAATACTCAATGCCATATGTGCAGATCATGTATCATAGAAATGTACACTTGAAACC
>NW_005366697.1:0-566 GCF_000412655.1 Myotis brandtii | reverse complement strand
GAATAATTGATTGGCTGCCTCCTGCACACCCCACACAAGGGACCAAGCCTGCAACCAGGACATGTGCCCTGACCAGAAATCCAAGGGTGACCTCCTGGTTCATAGGCTGATACTTAACCATTGAGCAACACTGGCTGGGCAAAATATTTTTTAACAATTTAAAAAAATGAAGGGAGTGAGGAGGAGACTAAGGGTTAAAAAAAGAAAGAAGGGAGAGGAGAAAGGAGAGAGGGAAAAGGACCAATATTTGCCATTCATCCTCCTAATTGCTTTTATGTTGGAAATGATCACCTGCACTCTTAGCTCTTATTATCAAACACAAATACACAAAACACATTATACAAATATACTTTAATTTTAGGAAATTGAGCATTATATTTTACATTTATGTTACCATTTTTTTCACTTCAGAATGTCATGTCAGTACATATAAGTCTAACATATCTTTTTTGTTCTTGCACAGTGCACCATAATATAATTATGCTATTTATTTGATCACTCTCTTCCCTTATTATTAAAATAAACATACATTCATGAGTAATTGTGTATTTTGATTAATTAGAATC
>NW_005366696.1:0-318 GCF_000412655.1 Myotis brandtii | reverse complement strand
GTCAGCTGAGCGGTGCTCCCACTGTGGGAGCACACTGACCACCAGGGGGCAGCTCCTGCGTTGAGCGTTTGTCCCTGGTGGTCAGTGAGTGTCATAGCGGCCGGTCAACTTGTCATTCAGTCATTTGGTCATTCAGTCGCTTAGGCTTTTATATACAATATAAAAACTTGAGCAAAAATGTACACAAGACCCAAGTGATGTGGTTCATACATTGTTCTCTACACTAGAAGCAACCACTCCCTAACCTATCTCGCCCTTGAACCTGCGGTAGTATTGATTTATATGCTCTTTCCTAGAATTAAAGCATTTTAGAACCAG
>NW_005366695.1:0-801 GCF_000412655.1 Myotis brandtii | reverse complement strand
ACACTGTTAGCAGAAGAAGGAGTTGATGATCATGCTTTGAATCTATGTGGTGCTTGCCATTTTTGTGTCATATTTCTGGTAAGGCTTTCCTTGTTTTGTGATATTCAGAGTTCCATAACTTCACAGGAGCCTTTTCCAAATCCTTCCAGCACATCTCTTATTTTCAGGCAATTGTATGGAACGCATGTATGATGTGCAACATATTTTTGTAATGGAACTTCCCTCATCACTCTAGTCAACATCCAGTTCCTCCTCATTTCTCTGTTTAAAGGTTGTTGGCATAAAATGGATGATGAGGAGGCCTGGCCTGAGCAGAGTGTATGTGTACAAGGAGAGTCACATGTCAGGTCGTGTAAGACAGAGCCAGCAACCCAGAGGACCCATCTGTGTAAGCGGTGTTTCTCTGTGTTCAAAGATATTCTGCACCTGACTGAGTCTCAGGCAGCATACTTGGAGCAGAAAGCCTCCTTAAATGATGAATGGGAGAGAGACATCTGTTTCAGTGCAAACCCTCACCAGCAACAAAGGGAAGCAGGTGGAGAGAAGCCCTGGAAAGAAGCTGTGGACAGGGCCTCGTTTGTGACCAGGTGCAGCTTCTACATATCAGGGCTGCCTTCATCCAGTAGGGAGGTTGGGGAAGACTTGCCAGCCATCTCAGAGCTTCTCCAGCCTCAGGCCCCTCTTGACACTGAGGAGCCACACAGTGGCAATGAGATTTCCCAGAATCTTCTCAGTGGAAAAGGTCATAACCAGTGGGGTCGATATGAAAATGCTGCCAGCAACAACCAGAAAGTTGTTCAA
>NW_005366694.1:0-638 GCF_000412655.1 Myotis brandtii | reverse complement strand
TGGGTGAATCTCAAAAATATTCCCTTGAGAGAAAGAAATTAGACATTAGCAAATACATACTCTGTGATTCGTTTTATATAAATGAATGAATATAAAGTTTAAGAAGAGGCAAACTAAGCTATGGTAGATAGAATATCAAACAGTGGCTGCTGTTAGGGTATGGTCGAGTAGATATTGGAAGGGAGTGTTAGGGAACTTTCTGGGAAAATGTACTACATCTTGACTGGATGGCGTTACATGTGTGTTTACATTTGTCAAAACTAATTTAACTATACCCTTAAAATCTGTACATTTAAAAATGTAAATGATATACCAATGGAAAAATGTAAAAACAAAAAAATAGAAAATAAATCAGATAAATCTATAGTGTTATAGAAAAGTTTCTAATATATATTTTTTGTTTAGTTGGAAATAATTTCAAACTCATGAAAACAACTTTAAGAATAAGAATAGTGCAAAGAATATTTCAGGATCTTTACCCAGATTCATTTACCTGGTAGCATTTTATCCCCATTTGCTTTATTATTTATTACTTGCTTCTCTATATACATTATTATATAGATGTGTACATCTCTTTAGATATAGTACATTTTATATTATGCTTTTTAAAATCTATTTTTATTGATTTCAGAGAGGAA
>NW_005366693.1:0-479 GCF_000412655.1 Myotis brandtii | reverse complement strand
GACCTGCACCCTTTAGCAGTCCAGGAGCCCTCGGGGGGTGTCCGAGGGTACAGGGAGCGGGCCTAAGTGCCGTCAGACATCCTTAGCACTGACGCAAAGGCGGCAGAGGCTCCTGCCACTGCTGCTTTGCCAGCCGCCACTGCCATTTCGCCAGCCATGAGCCTGGCTTCTGGCTGAGTGGCGCTCCCCCTTTGGGAGTGCACTGACCACCAGGGGGAAGCTCCTGCATTGAGTGTCTTCCCCCAGTGGTCAGTGCGCGTCAAGCGACCGGTCGTTTTGCTGTTCGGTTGATTTGCATATTACCCTTTTATTATAAAGAATTATCTATGACTGCTTCCAAGCTGAACCAGCTTGTGATACACTGTATGGCCCAAAGCCTAAAATATTTTTATCCAATATTTTAAGAAAATGTTTGCCAATTTTTCAGCAAGAACAGTGAAGTAAACATGCACATATGCATATTTGATACATAACAAAGA
>NW_005366692.1:0-971 GCF_000412655.1 Myotis brandtii | reverse complement strand
TTCCTCTGCCATTGTGTCCCAGGCAGGGGGCTTCCTGATATAGAGACCCCATTTGACCCCCACCTCTCCTGGGGATTGGAAAGGTGCTGGGCATGGGCTGGTAGCACAAGAAGGGGGGGGCAGGACATTGAGGTCCCCTTGTCTTCTGCACAGCAGAGGGCATTGCAGAGAAGATGGCCAACCTAACTGCTGGGGTTGACAGCACATAACATCCAGTCTGAGCCACTGCAACTTGTTCACTCCCCTACGACCCTCACCTGTGCTCGTTGAGGTTCTGACCATTTCACAGTAGGAGAAACTGAGGCCCAGAGAAGTCACTTAACCAGCCTGAGACACATGGTCCAAAAAGTGGAAGAGACAGGTTTGCCCAGGAACTCTGATGGGAGATGGGAGGTGGGGAGGGGGAGTGCCCTGTGACTGTGCAAGTCATTTCACCACTTTGTGCCTCAGTTTCCCCATCTATCTAATGCAAATCACACCACCTGCCTTCTAGGGGTCCTGGGAAGATAAGTGAGTATAATCCCTGTGAAGTGCTTAGAAGACGACCAGGCATATAGTAAGTGCTGGGTGACTATTACCCACCATGAGATTTGTTCCTGTTGCAGCTGTGATAATGAAAATAATATAATATAATCCTATAGCCTAATATGCAAATAGCCCCTCTACCGGGAGTTCGACCGAAAGTTTGACTGTTCGCTATGTTGTGTGCTGACCACCAGGGGGCGGCATGGAACATAGCAGGCGTCAGCGATGCAGCGCTGGCAGCGGGTGGCAGTGGAGGCACTGCCGGGGCCCCAATGGGCCCCAAGGAGAGCAAGACCGCAGTGGGATGGTGGAGCAGGTGAGTGGGCGGTGCCTGGCCAAGGCAGGTGCAAACCGGGCCCAATAGCCCCGCTGATTAACACACAGAGGGCGACCA
The DNA here is from genome assembly GCF_000412655.1 of Myotis brandtii. NCBI lineage: Eukaryota > Metazoa > Chordata > Mammalia > Chiroptera > Vespertilionidae > Myotis > Myotis brandtii. The sequence goes on along the minus strand of NW_005366692.1, from coordinate 52 downwards.
GTGGCAGTGATGGGAGGCGGGGCTGCTGCCCAGCTCCCAGGCACTGAGGGAG
>NW_005366691.1:0-538 GCF_000412655.1 Myotis brandtii | reverse complement strand
CACACTTTCTGAGCAGCACTTCAAAACGTACAAAGAACTGGAAAATTGGTTTGAATGGTTTGCCTCAAAACAAGAAAAGTTCTATTGGGAAGGTCACAAATTACACAAATTACCTGAAAGATGGAGGAAATATGTAGCTAGCGATGGACAATACTTTGAATAAAGCACTTCTGATGTTTCTCTTGAAATTATCGTGTTTTCTTTGATTACAAAATCTGCCATTATTAACCAGTACACCTAGTATTTATAGGAAGAAACAAAAATCATCATAGTTCATACAAGTGAGTGAATGTAATTAGTTCAAATACTTATTCAGCATCTGCTGTATAGCTAGTCCTGGCTAGATATTTTTTTTAAAAAAAAGGCATAGCCTAACTGGTGTGGCTCAGTGGTTGAACACTGACCTATGAGCCAGGAAGTCATGGTTCAATTCCCAATCAGGGCACATGCCAGGGTTGCATGCTTGATCCCCAGTAGGGGGCATGTAGGAATCAGCTGGTCCATAATTCTCTCTCATCACTGATGTTTCTCTCTCTCT
>NW_005366690.1:0-403 GCF_000412655.1 Myotis brandtii | reverse complement strand
TGCGGGAAGAGACAGGCAGGAGGGTTAGGGCCCCTCAGAACTGTGCCGTCCCGATTCATCTTTTAATAAAAATTCCATCTTAATTAAACCACTACTTGGTGAACTTAAGAAGGTTCCAGCCACCCCAATCAGCCCAGCACTCCCACAGCAAAGTCACTATACCCACTTCACAGATGAGCAAAATGAGACTGGGTGTGTGTCGGGGGAGAAGCACTGTTCAGAGCTGTTTCACCCCCTGATGGACCAATACCAATGAGCTCATCACCCAGCAGCCAGGCTGGGGTCAACCCACTTCTCCATCCCCATCAAATCCTTCCAGGTCCTCCAGGGGCCACTCCGGCTGCAGTCTGTCCAAAGGCCACAGGGCCTTGGATTCTTGGGGAGAAGTGTGTGTGTGTGGTGG
>NW_005366689.1:0-772 GCF_000412655.1 Myotis brandtii | reverse complement strand
GGGTGGGAAGGATTAACCAAAGATTTTATATGCATACTAGAGGCCGGTGCATGGATTCATGCACCAGTGGAGTCTCTCAGCCTGGCCTACGCCCTCTCACAATTTATATAATTGCGAGGATGTTGGGCGGCCAGTTTCAGCCCAATCCCTGTTGGGCAGTGGTTCTCAACCTTCTGGCCCTTTAAATACAGTTCCTCACGTTGTGACCCCATGAAATTAATTATTTTCGTTGCTACTTCATAACTGTCATGTTGTTACTGTTATGAATCGTAATGTAAATATCTGATATGCAGGATGGTCTTAGGCGACCCCTGTGAAAGGGTCGTTCGACCGCCAAAGGGGTCGCGACCCACAGGTTGAGAACCGCTGCTGTAGGGGCTGGCCTGTCTTGCCCAGTACCGATCGCCTGGGAGGGACCACAGGAGGGCTCCAGGGCATGTCCAGCCCATCTTGATTCGTGCACCAGGCCGGTTTCGGCCCGATCCCTGCAGGCCAGGCCTAGGGACCCTAGTATTACATAAGTGCTTTGCTCATTTACTATGTTGTGATATTTTTCATTTCATTAAATAATGATCTACATCATCATATTTCATAGTGGCTCAGACGCCTCTGTACTCACACACCCAAGTAAACAGCTTATTAGTGATCACAACCCATGAAACAAACAGAAGTGAATTACTCGGATGCAGAAAGGACGAGTTCTACCCATTTTAGCACAGCTGACTACAAAACACTGTGTGGAAATCTAAAAAATAATCATGAACACCATTTT
>NW_005366688.1:0-819 GCF_000412655.1 Myotis brandtii | reverse complement strand
ATTTAACTGACATTTATAGAACATTTCACCCCAATGCGAAATACACATTCTTCTCAAGGGCACATGGATCATTTACAAAGATAGACCACATGTTAGGACACAAAACAAGTCTCTACAAGTTCAAGAAGATTGAAATCATATCAAGCATCTTCTCAGATCACAGTGGAATGAAATTAGAAATCAACTACAGTAAAAACACCCAAAAACATTCAAATGCATGGAGGCTAAATAGCGTGTTATTAAACAATGAATGGGTTACCTACGAGATCAAGAAAGAAATCAAAAACTTCCTGGAAACAAATGAAAATGAACACACAACAACCCAAAATATCTGGGACACAGCAAAAGCAGTCCTGAGAGGGAAGTTCATAGCACTATAGGCATGCCTCAAAAAACAAAAATCAGCAATAAACTATTTAACCCTACGACTTGAACTAAAAAGAGAACAAGAAAAGCCCAGAGTAAGTGGAAGGAAATAATAAGGATTAGAGCAGAAATAACACAGAGTTTAAAAAAACAATACAAAAAAAATTGATAAGCCATTAGCCAGACTCATCAAGAAACAAAGAGAGAGGACCCAAATAAATAAAATCAGAAACAAAAATGGAGGAGTAACCACTGACACCAAAGGAATACAAAGGATTGTAAGAAAATACTATGAACAACTATATGCCAATAAGCTGGACAATGTGGATGAAAGAGACAAATTCCTAGACAGATACAATCTCCCAAAACTGAATCAGGAAGAATATAAAATAAAACTGAATAGGCCAATAACCAGTAATGAAATAAAAGCAGTAATCAAAAACTCCCACCAAA
>NW_005366687.1:0-1035 GCF_000412655.1 Myotis brandtii | reverse complement strand
AAAACACTATCCTACCCATTGCACAACCGTTTGATGGAAAAATCCTAAAGTTTTAACACTCCCTTCAAGACTTTAAGGCTCTATTTACATTTATGTTAGGTTTTTCAATCACTTTTCTAATAAATTTTCTTGTCTATCCTTGTAAAATCTGTTGGAAACACTTCTTTACACTTTATTTAGTTTTAAGAACAGGAAATTTTAAATTTTTAAAACACCTTCTTCCCAAAACGCTAACTCATCCAGGTGCAATTATGCATGGAAACACTCTCCAACCCATTTCAAAGCTGTTGGAAAGCTAATTTTCATTGATTTAATACTGCCCTGCACATATGAAGGCTCTATTTACATGTATTTCAAGTGGTTCATACACATTCGTTACTAATTCACTGGTCTGTCATGGTGAATCCTAATTGATTTAAAGACTTTTGGGCAGCTCTCTGCACTTATAATCATAAATTTTAAAAGATAAACTACCTTTTTAAACAATTGCCCATTAAATGTGCGCGAATGATGAATACTAACACTATTCTGCTCATTTCACAGCTATTTGAACGTGAATTCTCAGTGATTTTACACTTTCCTACAGATATAAAGGCTCTATATATATGTATAACAAGTGCGTCATAAACATTCATACTATTTCACTGGTTTATTATAGTGAATTTCAAGTTATTTTCACCTCATTCTTCCAAAAACGTCAACTCATTGAGCAGGAATTAGGAATTTAAAACACAATCCTCCCCACTGCACAACCGTTTATAGGCAAAATCCTAATGTTTTATCACTTCCTTCCAGACATTAAGTCTCTATTTATATTTATGCTAGATTTTTCAATCAATTTTCTCATTATTTCCCTGGTCTATCCTTGTGTTCTGTTAGAAAGACTTCTTTACAGTTTCCTTGATTTTATAAACAGGAAATTTTAAATTTGTAACACACATTCTTCCCAAAACGCTAACTTACTCAGGTGGAGTTACGAAAGTAAACACTTCTCAAAGCATTTCATAGCTGTTGGAACGCTATTCTCATTGATTT
>NW_005366686.1:0-786 GCF_000412655.1 Myotis brandtii | reverse complement strand
CTACTGAATGTGTGGCCCACATGTCGCTGTTTTATAGCTTTTACACGCTATCTAAAGAGGATGGTTGAGCGAACTGCATTATCAAGTTGACTATTTGTTTCTAAAACTCACAGTTATTTACACCCAAAGCCAGGAATCTTTAAGGAATGGAAACCTGGTTATCTTTGTATGTTCTGTGGTTCAAGCCACCCTGTGCCATGCACAGATCTTTCTCAGCAAAGAGACATGGACCAGAACGAAAGAAACAACAACAATAATGACATATCAGCAGTTATTATTTACAGAGCACATATTCTGTGCAAGGCTCTGAGATACAGCCATTACATATGTAATCTCAGAGTCAAACCTTCTTCCCCTATTCTCTAATACAAGTATTGGGCCTAAAATTATTCAAGGTTCTCTGCTAGAAGTGTACTTTGTGTAGAGAACTACCTCGTACGGTGTGTATTAAGTATACATAACTCATAACCTCTCCCAAGATGTGGCATGGATTGGAAAGATACACAGATTCAAAAAAATGTGGTAAAAAGACAAATACTGTATGATCTCACTTATATATGGGATCTAAAACAAACAAATAAACAAAAAAAGGGGCAAAACACCAAACTTGTAGAGAACAGATTGGTGGTAGCCAGAGGCAGGTAGCGGGGGGTAGGCAAAATGGATAAAGGGGGTCAAAAAGTATAAACTTCAACTTATGAAAGAAATAAGCCTGGGATGTAATGTATAATGTGGTGACTATAAAGAATAATACTGGCTGAAACCGGTTTGGCTCAGTGGATAGAG
>NW_005366685.1:0-969 GCF_000412655.1 Myotis brandtii | reverse complement strand
TATTTATTGGAAAAGAAATATGACTAGAATGTATTAATTCAATGGAGAGAAACACTTTAAAATTACATTTATCTGAAATTTTTCATTTTGTAAAATTTCTTGTGCATGTACATGAGTAGTAGGAAATCTATTAAAAGATTTTTTCACCTTTTAAAAAATTGAGATATAATTGACATACATTACATTAAATGTTCATTAAATTCTACAATGGGAAAGCTCATGATTTTTATTCATAAATTTTATTAGTCTGAATATTTTACAATGTGATTATATTTCTAAAAGATACATTTATTGAGTTGTGCAAAACACTAAAACTTAAAAGTGCTTGGCAGAAATACTCACAGGAGACCTTTCAATGATAAAATTCAATGATTTCATAGAAATAAACCTGTCCTGATCAAACAAGTTATTTTAACATCCTTTCATAATATAGAGTTGGGGAAAAGTAGTTTTACAGTTGTGAGTACATGATACAGAGTTAATAAAGCTATTATAATAATCATAACCTGTACTTTTTTTCAGATAAACAATTGTAAAACTACTTTTACCAACCCCTGTATATTGACCCTCCCACTTTCTTGTGATGCTGCAGGTTTATGGGACCATTTTCCACATGAACCAGGGAAACCCGTTCAAGCTGAAGGCCCTGGTGGACAAGTGGCCTGATTTTAATACAGTGGTTGTCCGTCCTCAGGAGCAGGTAAGATATCAGATATGAAATGAATGTGCATTTATGTATGTATTTGCTATGTGTTTATCTTCACCTGGCAATGTGGGAGACCTGGGCTTATAGAAATGAATCCCAGGAATAGTAAACAGTCTCTGTCCTTGAAAATTCCACAGCTTGGAAGAGACTACAGATGAATCCACAGATAAATTACAGCATGGTCAGAAATGTGCAGCAACAGGAGAATTGAATGAAATGATTGTCAAACCACTATGCTGTATACCTGAAACTAATCTACACTA
>NW_005366684.1:0-800 GCF_000412655.1 Myotis brandtii | reverse complement strand
ACTATAATTTTATGTTTTGTATATCAAACTACAATTAATAATCAAAGAGAGTGTAAGAAGTGATCTCTTAAGAACACAGGGAAGAATCATAAAACAATAATGATAAAGTATGATTAAGTTAATAGACAGTCCTCGGGTTTCATCGGACTCTACATACGCCATTTTGTGATTACGTCGCCATGATATAGGTACACATAAACATATACAAACAGACATATAGGTATAAATATACAGATAGAGATATAGATACTAGTATAGAATAGGGAGTAAAATGCAGCTTTCTTGCAGTTAGAGTTTAATGGTATATTTTTTCCATCACTTTAAATTTTCTTTTTCCTTATATATCTGAGGTGTCCAGTATTAACAATGTAATGCTGGATATTGCTCATTTTATGTAGAGTAACAATTATTGTATTTCTGGAGAATTTTGTCTCTTGACATCTAATGAAATCATAATACATTTGAATTTATATTTTCCATGTAACTATGTATTTAATTTGATACATGTTTCACATATATTCTCTCTTGTCTTCCTCCCTTTTGATTAAATGTATATTTTAATCCATTTCCCTCTACAGTACATCCTCGGGTTACATCGGGGATCTGTTCCTACGGCGAGAACTCACCTATATAAGCACCTACGTCACTCAGATGGAGCACATACACAGCAGTAATGAAGTTAAAAAGTAAAAAAATAATAAGAGAAAAGAAAGATGACAATTCCTGAACTTTACTTGTGGTAAATAAGTAATAAAAAATAGACCATTGGAGAAACCAAGATGGCGGCATAGGTAAACACT
>NW_005366683.1:0-299 GCF_000412655.1 Myotis brandtii | reverse complement strand
CGTGTTGTTTGTTGATTTATTGATGATAGCCATTCTATCACATGTGAGGTGATATCACATTGTGGTTTTAATTTGCATTTCTCTGATTATTAGTGACTTGGAGCATCTAATCATATGTCTATTGGCCATCTGTATGTCCTCTTTGGAGAAGTGCCTATTCAGGTCCTTTGCCCATTTTTAAATTGGAGTGTTAGTTTTTTGGGTGTTGAATTTTACAAGTTCTTTATAATTTTTGGATATTAACCCTTTATCAGATGTGTCATCAAATATGTTCTCCCATTCAGTGGGTTGTCTTTTCA
>NW_005366682.1:0-836 GCF_000412655.1 Myotis brandtii | reverse complement strand
AGAAGAAGCGTGAGGGCGCTGAGCGTCTCTTAAAGTTGCAAAACAAGCGTGGCGGTTGCATTCTCTTCCAGGACTTGCTGAGACCTTCCCAAGATGAGTGGGCAAAACTCAGGGCTCATGGAAGCCGCCCTGGCCTTGGAGAGGAGCCCGAACCAGGCCCTCCTGGAGCTGCAGGCCCTGGTTCTACCCACAGACCCTCAGCTCTGTGACTTCCTGCAGCACCACTTCCTGGGTGAGGAGGTGAAACTCATCAGGAAGACGGGCAACACCTGACTCACCTCTGCAGGCTGCTGGCCCCCAGGCTGGGCTGGGAGGGTATCTCTTCTACAGGCTCACCCTCAGGCACAACTAGGAGTCTGTGGAGCCCAGAGGCCTGTGAGTGGCCCCTCTGCATCCCCTAGTGTCTGGCTTTTCCCTGAGCCTCTTCCTGAAACTACTAGTCATACTTTTAACCACCCAGAAGCCCTCTCCCATCCATTGGACCAAATGAAACAATAAAGCTTTTTGCAGAAGAAGAAAGAAAGAAAGAAAGAAAGAAAGAAAGAAAGAAAGAAAGAAAGAAAGAAAGAAAGAAAGAAAGAAAGGAAGGAAGGAAGGAAGGAAGAAAGGAAGGAAGGAAGAAATAAAGAAAGAGAGAGAGAGAGAGAAAGAAAGAAAGAAAGAAAGAAAGAAAGAAAGAAAGAAAGAAAGAAAGAAAGAAAGGAAGAAAGGAAAAAAGAAAGAAAGGGAGAAAGAAAGAATGAAAAGAAAATGCAGGATAAAAGACAAATAGCACCATCATCATTATATAAAAACTTACATAAATCCATTTAAACTAAACTGGAGGAAATAGAACT
>NW_005366681.1:0-546 GCF_000412655.1 Myotis brandtii | reverse complement strand
TTTCAAAATACATTACAAAGCTAAGCTAAAAATACAGAGGTACTGGAATAAAGCCAGATATATAGACCAAAGGAACCAAATAGCCCAGAAATAAACCCTCCTGTATATATATGGTCAGGCAATCCTCAACAAGGGTGCCAAGACGGGTCAGTGGGGAAAAGACAGAGTTCAACAAAAGGTGTTGGGAAAATGGGATATTCACATGTAAACGAACCTTATACCATATACAAAAATTAACACAAAATAGACTAAAGATCTAAATGTATGACCCAAAACTGTAACACTCACATGAGGATAGCCACGTGCAAAGCTTACCAACGAATTTGGCTATAGTTTCTTGGATAGGATACCAAAAGCTCAGGAAACAAAGGCAAATAGAAAATGGGCCTAAAAAAAAAAAAAAAAGAAAATGGGCCTAGATGAAGATTAAAATCTATTCCTCATCAAAAGGAACAATCAACTTAATGAAAAGTGAAACAAACGAATGAGAAAACGTATTTGCAAATAACATCTATCTGTTAATGCTTAACATCTAGGGTACATAAA
>NW_005366680.1:1240-1545 GCF_000412655.1 Myotis brandtii | reverse complement strand
ATTTTATTTTATTTTATTTTATTTATTTGTACAGAACCATTTATTCCCTCTATGCACTCTTCCAACTCCATCCACCTTACACCCCACTCAAGACATGTGCATGAATTCTGTTTTTTTTTCTTTTTTGCGCAATACTTCCACACCCCCCACAACACACCCCACCCAAACCCATGCCCCAGAGCTACTGGCTCTCTCTCTAAGAGTCTGTCTCTATTTTACTTGGTAGCTCAGTTTGTTCATTAAATTTCACATATGAGTGAAATCATATGGTACTTGTCTTTCTCTGACTGGCTAATTTCACTTAG
>NW_005366680.1:0-901 GCF_000412655.1 Myotis brandtii | reverse complement strand
TTCCCTTTTCTAATGGGAGAACATATTGGCCAATGATACATCTGATAGTGTCTTAATATCCAAAATTTGTAAAGAACTTATAAAACTCAACAGCAAAAAAACAACTAATCCAATTTAAAAGTGAGCAAAAGACCTGAATAGATGCTTCTCCAAAGAAGACATACAGATGGCCAATTGACATATGAAAATATGCTCAAGATTTCTAATCATCAGAGATATGCAAATTAAAACCACAATGAGATATCACCTCACACCTGTCAGAATGGCTATCATCAATAAATCTGCTTATGTTTTAGATTCAGCTTAGTTGCAATTTATTCAAGGATGTGTTCCCTGCCCTCCAAATTTCCTCTGTATAGCAACTTGTACTTCCTCCATCAAATTACTTTCACACTATAATTATTATTATGTCATCTACACTAATATGCTAATTAGACTGGGAGACCTTCTGGATGTCCTTCCGGACAAATGGTGGCAGGGCCAAGGCAGAGGTGGTTAGGGGGATCAGGCCAACACTGGCACAGGGGGCAGTTGGGGTTGAGCAGGCCGGCAGGCAGAGTGGTCAGGGGTGATCAAGCAGGCAGGCAGGTGAGCAGTTAGAAGCCAGCGGTCCCGGATTGCAAGAAGGATGTCTGACTGCAGGCCTAAACCTGCAGTCAGACATCCCCTGAGGGGTCTCAGATTGGAGAGGGTGCAGGCCGGGCTGAGGGACAGCCCCCCCATGCATGAATTTCATACACCAGGCCACTAATATTATTATAATTACTTATTTATCTTTTTGCATCCTGATTTCAGATGTAAGCTCCATTAGGGCAAGGACTGTGTCTGCATTCACCAATATATCTACAGTGCCTTGCACAGTCCTCAAAAATATATATGAATGTGCTTAAAGAATCCTTAT
>NW_005366679.1:3968066-4026157 GCF_000412655.1 Myotis brandtii | reverse complement strand
CACAAATATATTCATGATTCATTCAAGTGTAGTAATGCACATTGGAAATGACTAAGCTTCCCACAGAAAAGGTGATCTATATACATTTTAAAAAAACAAACCACTAGCCACATAACAATTATGTCACTGTAGGTTTTTTCTGGCCTAAGGCAAACCTGAGAATGGTCTATTAGGTGATATTGTGTGACACCAGGTGGAAGCAGGAAGAAGGGATTCAAATCACTTATTTTAGAATTCAGAATACCAAAATATTCCCTTCTCTCTTCTCTCCTCCTCCTTTCTTCTTCTCCTCCTCCTTTCTTTTCTTCTTCTTCTTCTTCTTCTTCTTCTTCTTCTTCTCCTCTCTCTCTCTCTCTCTCTCTCTCTCTCTCTCTTCCTCTCTCTCTCTCTCTCCTTCAGTCCCCCACCACCAATCTCTCATTCTCATGTTTGAGAGAGAAAATATTTCTTTTCCAGTGGTTTTGATTCAGCTTTCCAGTAGAGAACGATTGTAGAGCAAATAATTGCAAATGATTCTGTGTGTAAAAATTACATGGGAAACATTTTTTTTTACATAAAACAAGTTCTTGGGCCCCATAGAATACCCATTAAATCAAAATCTCCAAGAAAAGGACCCAGGACTCTGGATTTAGGGGACCCTCTACCAGGGTACTTCTGATGCAGTTGTTTGTGAATCAGTATTTTAGCCTTTGACATATAAAGAATTTAAAACATTTTTCTCTTTTAAACTTAGAATCAGGCCTTGTCCATCACCCATCCTGCCCTGCTTCCATCAAGCCATGCTTATCAGTTAAAACTTTTCCAAACTACTGGAAACTATCGCAGTTTAGACTAGGTGAGGCTGAGAGTAACACAAAAATTCAAGACAACAGTAGCCTTCTCTCTCTCTCTCTCTCTCTCTCTCCCTCTCTCTCTCTCTCTCCTTCAGTCCCCCACCACCAATCTCTCATTCTCATGTTTGAGAGAGAAAATATTTCTTTTCCAGTGGTTTTGATTCAGCTTTCCAGTAGAGAACGATTGTAGAGCAAATAATTGCAAATGATTCTGTGTGTAAAAATTACATGGGAAACATTTTTTTTTACATAAAACAAGTTCTTGGGCCCCATAGAATACCCATTAAATCAAAATCTCCAAGAAAAGGACCCAGGACTCTGGATTTAGGGGACCCTCTACCAGGGTACTTCTGATGCAGTTGTTTGTGAATCAGTATTTTAGATCCTTTGACATAAAGTATTTAAAACATTTTTCTCTTTTAAACTTAGAATCAGGCCTTGTCCATCACCCATCTTGCCCTGCTTCCATCAAGCCATGCTAATCAGTTAGAAGTTTTCCAAACTACTGGAAACTATCACAGTGTAGACTAGGTGAGGCTGAGAGTAACACAAAAATTCAAGACAACAGTAGCCTAAACAAAGATACACATCTACTTCCCTTGCACATACACAAGTCTCGAATGCAGTCAGTCTGGAACTTCCTGTGGCAGGAACCCAGGGTTTTTCTGCTTTGTTGCTATATCATCCTTGAGCACATGGCTTCCATCTCATGGTCCAAGATCACTAATCATCTTTACCTATCAAGTCAGTATTTCAGCCAGCAGAAAGGGGAAAGGGGAGAAAGACTTTCCCAGACAGTCAAACACAACCTATTGTTTATATCCCATTGATTAAATAAAACTAAGCTGCCCCTGACCATCTCTAGCTGCAAGGGAGGCTGGGACATATAGTCTGGATTCAGGAGGCCACGTGCCCAGCTAATTGAGAGAACAGGGCAGAAAGAATGATGGAGGACAACAAATGTGTATGTTGCTGATCGTCGAGTCATTTTATTTCTCTGGGTCTCTTTTCTTAAAAGTAATGTTTTATACTGGCTTAGCTCCCTCTGGCTCTGATCTTCTTTGATTCCTTTATTCCATTCCATTTAGCATCAGCCTGACAAGATTATCTCTAATTGTCAGCAAGACTCCTTTACTCAGGAATAATGCCCTTGTTATTGGTTACTAATACCTAAATATCACCTTTAGAAAGTCCTTCTTTTAACTTTAAAGAATGCTAAAGTTCAGATGTTCCAAGAATAAGTATAGTAGTCTAAGCAGCCATTAACTGTTTAATTTTAGTGAACCTATTCAACTCTCTAAAAATCTTGTGGAGCCATATTCCTAAAGACCAAAACCAACAAGCAAGATATATATGTATGTGTATTTCTACCTAGCCTCTTTCCAAAAAGAACAGGAAATTACTGAAGTACAGTGCCAGGTGGGCGTGAGGGTAGAAGTTGAGTGTGGGGTCCTGGACATCTATGGAGAAGGAAACTGCAATAAAGAGGGAGCAGCAAGAACTTTGTCCTGAAAGGGCTCACCACTCTCTGTTTAGAGAGCTTGGTCTATGGTGAGATAAAGGGATAAGAGAATACATGAGATATGGAAATGTTTAAAGTGTTAATGGTAAGACAATCATAGTGATGCTCCTGGGGAGGCCAAGGGAGGCCTCAACCCAGTGGTTGTATCTAGGTTCTTGTTACCATGCTGGAAAGAATTCAAGAGTGAGACAGAGAGGTTTAGCAAAACAGATTTATTAGTGACAATTCGCACTTAAGAAGGAAGTGTGGGAAAACTCAGACAGCGAGTCACACTGAGGGGGTTTGGGTGGAGGTTTTTATCAACTATGGTTAAGGGGAGGGAATGGGGGTGGTTCCTGGTCTCTGAGGCTGGGAGCGGGGAGTGGGGAGGGGAGGTTGTCAGTGCAGCTCATCTCAGTCCCTCTTCTCCGGATGATAGCATGAGGATCTGGAGGGCTGAGAGGCTTTAAAACTGCCATGTATGTCAGCATGGTTGCCAGCTCTGGCTGAGACTAATTTCGTTTGTCTTAATGGTATCTTATCCCAGGAAATTGGGAGAGTGGCAATGGAGGAGGGGTGGAGGGGAGACAGGTGTCTGGCCACACATCATATACACAGTGTTCTAACTTAGAAGGGGAAGGGAGAGGCAGAGCCTGAGGCCTTTGTTCCCTATGCCAGCTTTCTTGCCTCAGTAGGACCCTAGTGACCTAAGGCCCTAGGATCCTCTCTTCATCTGATCCTGGACTAATCTAAAAATTGACTTAATTTGAAAAGTTTCTCTTTGACACCAAAGTGAAAATTTCAGATGCATTTAGGGGTTCCAAGTATTACATGATTTTGTTGCTAGGGGCGGGGGGCGGGGAAGGGTGGTGGTCAGTGTCAGTCCCTCTTCTCCGGATGATAGAATGATGATCTGGAGGGCTGAGAGGCTTTAACACTGCCATGTATGTCAGCATCGTTGCCAGCTCTGGCTGAGACTAATTTTGTTTGTCTTAATGGTTTCTTACCCCGGAAATTGGGAGAGTGGCAATGGAGGAGAGGTGGGAGGGGAGACAGGGTTCTGGCCACACATGATATCCACAGTGTTCTAACTTAGAAGGGAAAGGGAGAGGCAGAGCCTGAGGCCTTTGTTCCCTATCCAGCTTTCTTTGAGTGTGGGGTCCTGGACATCTATGGAGAAGGAAACTGCAATAAAGAGGGAGCAGCAAGAACTTTGTCCTGAAAGGGCTCACCACTCTCTGTTTAGAGAGCTTGGTCTATGGTGAGATAAAGGGATAAGAGAATACATGAGATATGGAAATGTTTAAAGTGTTAATGGTAAGACAATCATAGTGATGCTCCTGGGGAGGCCAAGGGAGGCCTCAACCCAGTGGTTGTATCTAGGTTCTTGTTACCATGCTGGAAAGAATTCAAGAGTGAGACAGAGAGGTTTAGCAAAACAGCAGATTTATTAGTGACAATTAGCACTTAAAAAGGAAGTGTGGGCAAACTCAGCGAGTCACACTGAGGGGGTCTGGGTGGAGGTTTTTATCAACTATGGTCAAGGGGAGGGAATGGGGGTGGTTCCTGGTCTCTGAGGCTGGGAGCGGGGAGTGGGGAGGGGAGGTTGTCAGTGCAGCTCATCTCAGTCCCTCTTCTCCGGATGATAGCATGAGGATCTGGAGGGCTGAGAGGCTTTAAAACTGCCATGTATGTCAGCATGGTTGCCAGCTCTGGCTGAGACTAATTTCGTTTGTCTTAATGGTATCTTATCCCAGGAAATTGGGAGAGTGGCAATGGAGGAGGGGTGGAGGGGAGACAGGTGTCTGGCCACACATCATATACACAGTGTTCTAACTTAGAAGGGGAAGGGAGAGGCAGAGCCTGAGGCCTTTGTTCCCTATGCCAGCTTTCTTGCCTCAGTAGGACCCTAGTGACTGTCAGTGTCAGTCCCTCTTCTCCGGATGATAGAATGATGATCTGGAGGGCTGAGAGGCTTTAACACTGCCATGTATGTCAGCATCGTTGCCAGCTCTGGCTGAGACTAATTTTGTTTGTCTTAATGGTTTCTTACCCCGGAAATTGGGAGAGTGGCAATGGAGGAGAGGTGGGAGGGGAGACAGGGTTCTGGCCACACATGATATCCACAGTGTTCTAACTTAGAAGGGAAAGGGAGAGGCAGAGCCTGAGGCCTTTGTTCCCTATGCCAGCTTTCTTGCCTCAGTAGGACCCTAGTGACCTAAGGCCCTAGGATCCTCTCTTCATCTGATCCTGGACTAATCTAAAAATTGACTTAATTTGAAAAGTTTCTCTTTGACACCAAAGTGAAAATTTCAGATGCATTTAGGGGTTCCAAGTATTACATGATTTTGTTGCTAAGATTGAAGAGATTTTAGAAATGAAGAAAAGCTCATCAAATTTTGAGTATCTTGCTCCAACTTTTGAAATGCACAATCTGAGACTAATTGGCTCCTACTGTTCCATCGTCCTTGTTTCCTGGCTTCTGGCGAACTACATTGTTTGATCTGTAAGGGGAAGAAGGGAGTCTCCTGGGAGTTTGCAGGCCAGAGATGGTCTCAGGGGTAGAATCAGCTCAGAGGCAATCACACAAGTTATAAATTGACTTATGCTTCACCTTCTGTGCTTGTGCGAAGACAGGTGTAAGAACTCTAGGGCCAGCTATGGGGAACCAGATGGGTGTGTCATTCAAATCAGGGCCCATCTGAGTGGGCAAACTGCTTCAACAGCTTGTTGCTGCATCATCATTTTTCCATCTGCATTGCACCCAGCAGAGGGAAGTTGCATAAAACAAAAATTAACCCTACAGATCCTTATTTTCTGTGTCTCCCAAATTACCTCACAGATTCTTCTTTGCCTAAATTTACATGAAAACATGCTTAATAGCCATAAAATTATTGTATCACTGTAGAAGGCTACACAGTGACTCACAGAGCATGTTCAGGTACATGCTGACATCCAATGCATAACTGTTGGATGGAGAGTGAAACCGGAAGGACCGAAGGGCAGAGAAAATTTCTTCTGGGACAACTGAAGAGTTGTTGCCCCTGAAGTGCAACCTTCCTTGGTGCTGTCTCGTAAAGAGCACAGCTGGTTCTTCACCATGCCAAGAGTCACCCCATTTCTGCAGAATGCTCAGTTGAACAAATGTATAAATAAGAAATGTTATTTTATTAGCTATGTCCTCAAGATGTCAAAATAACACAGGTCCTTTTGTCTTTCTCAAATGAGAAGATTGCCATGGAGACCTCTCACATAACAGCAGAAATGACTTCTTAGCACCTTAAGGGCCATAATCCCCAGACATCATCCAGGTAATTCATATAAAGCCCTTAGCTCAGTGCCAGGCACATAGTAAGTGCTTGATACATTTCAACTAATAATAATAACACCAGCAAGCAGCAGCAAAAATATAATGAAAACTTGCCTAGCTCTAGAGGGCTAATGAGAGAGGAATGTGCTCCTCCCCACTCGAATGCATCTTTTGTAGAATTACCAGTTTTCTCCTTAAAAATACAACTGTGATCTAATTTTCTTGCACAATCTTCTGTTGGCTCATCCCCTGCCTATAGGATGGATACTAGCTAAACTCCTTGCTTTGCCCCAATCTTCCTTTCTAGCTTTAGCTCTTACCTGTCCAGGTTACTCCATCCCCCTATATTCTGTCTACTAGCATTTAAAATCCCTCCCTGAGCACACCTTGCTCTGAAATGTCCTGATCCTCAAAGCCTATCTTTCTGCTGGGATAGTCTCCACCTCCTTCTACAACTTATCTTTTCAACCCAGATCAAAAGTTGCCTCCTGTGTAAGTTCTTCCCAATTCCCTCAGGCATCTAGTCACTGCCTTGCTCCCACCACACTTTGGTTGTACCTCAAATGTCATACCAGCTTTGCCATGTTGTAATTTGCTTGCTCATGTCTATTTTTTCTTCATGAGTCTCTGAGCTCCCAGAAGAAAGGAATTATACCTTACTGATCTGAATTCACCTTTGGCCAAAAGAATAAATGAATAATCGAGAATACTGTCAATTAAGAATTTGAAGGTTGGATTCTCACCAACCACTTTTATTGAATCAAGTCTTATTTCTTTTGGGAGACATAATTATCACTTAAGAAAAAGGAGAAAAAATATTAAGAGGACTGTTGATACTTCAGAGTTTATACAATTTATCTCTGTTACCTAATAGCTGAGAGATGAGTTTGACAGGAGACATGGAGTCATTAACCAGAAAGCATGTGATGAGGCATGTCCATCTATGATTCTAAAAGATTCTGGATCCTTGGAAGGTGACATACGGGAAAGATGATATTGGATCATGAAAGAGATTTTCTTGGATGAGGCCTCAGCAGACATCAAACTGAGGGAAGTGCAGCTCCAAGGAGGAACACTCGTCACTGTAGACCGAGCAGTGATCCCCACCTAGGTTACGTCTGTGTAAGAATCCATCACATGAATGATCTTGCTTACTATGGGGGCCCCCATACAGTGCAACATGGTGACTAAGAGGCTGGGCTCAAGAGTCAGACTTGAATCCTGACTCAGCCACTTAGCAGCTGTGTGGCCTTGGGCAAGTTTCATCATGTCTCTTGACTTAGTTTCTTCATCTGTAAAATGGGAATAGCAGTCTTAGTCACCTCATAGACTTGTTGTGAGGATTTAATGAATTAAACCATGTAAAACAGTGTCTGGCAATTGGTAAACATTCAATAAATGTCAGCACTTCACTTTGTTACTTCCTTTCTCAGTGTTGCCCAAGGCTTTCCCATTGCATGTATTTGGGCTGAAACTTAAGCCTAACAGACAAATTAGGGAGGACAGCAACCAGGTCAATGGCTTGCTTTTTCCCTTCTTCTCCAGGGAAAGAGGCTGAGTAGATGGATATGCACGGGACAAGTCAAAATAAGGTCAGACAGAAGAAGAAATGAGGTAGCATAGGTAACCGCATGTATCATTAAAGGTGTGAAGCAGAGCTGGTTATATCCTTTCTCTATTTTTACGAAATAACTAGTATATGTAGATCTTTTTTTTTTCTCAGAGTGGAATGGGTATCTGCTTTATATTTATATTGCAGAGCATTTTTCCTACAGGGACTAAGAGTAACAAACACAATAATAAAGCCACATTTTGTAAAAATTTCGTAATTTAAAATAGGCCCATTTTTTGAGATGCACTGGGAGTGCACTACTTTTCATAAAGGGCAGGTGGTCCCCAGCTCCCCACCTATAAAAACAGCTCACATAAGTTTGCAGCCATTTTTTTCAAACTCTCATTAACTAAATCTGAAGTAGGTTTAAATTGAATGTAGGCCAGACTGACGTTTCTTGTCCATGGAGAGCTGAAATAGAATGTTTATATTCCAGAGGCTTTTGTTTTTCTCATTATTTTCTCCACTCATTAGTCTCTCTCAGCTGTGCATGTGGTCTCGGCCCACTTGTTTGGGTACCGGAGTCATTACAGCCCTCTTTCCTCACACAGGTCAATGTGGCAAAGAGACATTTTAGAAATGGCTTTGAATTTTTGCGAGGCTGAATTGAATTCATGTGTTCTATCCGTCTACTTAGGTCTCAAACAAATTGAAACCATTTTAGTTTAAGAGTCAAATCCTCATTAGGACAAGTTTCAATAGGAGGCACACTGGTTTGTAGCATGTTCGCCATAGCCATGGTTTTGCCCCAGGCCAGACCTACAAGGCAGCAGACCTATGGGGTGGAAACAGAGAGGAGATGCTTTAAAATGCTCTTTACACATTATCTCATGGCACGTGGAAGGATGCTGTGGCCCGTTGTTTTCCTTAGCTGGAGACCAGCGGTCTGCACCTGTGGAGAATCAGATGGCGTGCCCTCTGAGTGCAGCCGCCGCCAGGGTGGGTGTCAAATCCTGTGCCCTCTGCCTTGTTTTGCTAACTGGCTGGGAGACGCTGGCCTAGCACCAGGGCGGGTTTATTACATCCTCTCTGGGCTCAGAGTCATGGACACTTTTCAAGTAAAGAAGTGACACACATCTTGCCCAGGTCGCGTGTCTGTGACATCCGGCAGGCCTTGCACAAAAACACTTTTGAGAGGAAAAGGAAAAGAATGACAAAGGCAACTGAAAACCACATTACTCTCCTCATCCTGACTGTGGAAAAACATCCTGCAAAATAGGAGCCTGATAGACGATTTGTGCCCTTCACTTGCAAAAATCAAGACGAAAGGGTTTGGGGCGCATTCTATAAGAGGAAGGACCTGTGACTTAAAACCACAATTTCCCCCAAAGATGGTAAAAGTTAGTTAACACTTTGGTAGGCTCAATAACTTCAGGGATTTATTTTCTCAAGCCTTGGTTGGTGCAAGGCAGCTACCACTTGGTGCTGTAGAATTGTCATCAATTATGGGCATTTTTTTTAAATCCCAAATAAAAATAGCTTTATTGTTTTTTCATATCATAAGAAGGTTACATGCTAACTGTACATAATACTAGTAATAAGCCTCTTGCACAGTATAAAGAAAAGGAAAACATTTTAGTACAAAATATGCTTTCAAATAACTGCTGGTATTTCATATCCTCTCTTCCTCAATGCCACGGGGTTAAGCTGCTGATTCTTTCTAGATGCATGCAGGACCCAGTGCTGGTGATGGGGACACAGAGGAGAAAGACAGGGTCCTGCCCTGGAGGGACTCACAGTGAATGGGGATGAGGGAGATGTACAAACAGATGATTCCAATTTAATCGTCAAATCCTCTTTAGGACCAAGTCCCTATAGAAGGCACACTGGTTTGTAGACTGGGCCAGAAAATGAAAACTCCTCATTGATTAGCAGGCAGCTCCTGTCTTCTATCTTCTCTCTCCACATGTATTCATCACTGGTACCCATGTGACCTAGGAACAGTATTTGTTTCTGTTCATAGTGCAGACAAGTAAGTGAATACTATGTACTTCAGTTCCTAAGAAACTAAAAGAGTCCGGTAAAAGGACAGAAATTCCCAACAAATAGTTGCAACCCTAGAATAGTAAATGGTTACAGAAGTTGCATCTTGCAATAATTCTCGACAGTGTCTTATGATTATCAACTATAATTGAGACCAACTGACCAAATCTGCAAAGGGATCCCAGGTCCTCCGTGAGCAGGCAGCTTGGTGAGCCCCATGACGCCGCAGTGCGCCTAGGAGCCTCTGCCCGGCCAGCTGTCCCTCAGGGTGCAGGCCAAGAGTGGTCAGCCTGGTCCCCACCCGTCTGATCTTCCTGTCTTCCGAGGGACACAGTCTGACTTTCTCACACCAGGATCTGTGAGGGAAGTAGGCCTGTGCGTTCCCCAAGCAAAGCAGGAAGTTTCCACCTAGTGACTGCCCCTTCCAGCCTTGAGCTCAAGAAGTGAATGAATGACCAGAAAGGACAACTGGCCATTGGCCACAGAAGGGTCTGTGGGTGAAGTAGTTGCTAATTCCAGCTCAAATCCTGCTGCTCTTTTAAGATGGCAGCTGCAGTCTTTAACCCCCCACACACCCCCACCCAAGCCCTCAGATTTAAATCACTTTGTATAAGTCTGCTACTTCCAGCTGCCCACATCTGCAGGCATATTTTTGGCTATGACAAACCAAAGCAACTACCTCCATGTAAGTGAACTGGATAAAGCAAGATTGTCTCTCAATAAACAGTCACCCCCCCCCAAAAAAACAACACAAAACAAAACAAAAAAACACTTCCCAGAGCCCATCTTCTCTACAACAACTCCACATCCCTAAAGCACTATTGGTTACCAACTCCTTCTTATGACTGGTAGGTACAAATTAAATTGACAGGAAAGGAAGAAACAGGCTCCCTTAGAAAGTGACAATGACCTTGAAGTCAAGATGCATAGATTTTATGAACCTGTACAGTAGATACATGGAAACAGTAGATATAATGACCTGACACCTCTGTTATTCTGTGGAGAAATGGCAAGATTAAACCATGCTATGTTATAAATGTGCCCCCTCCCCATTCATATGTTGAAAGCTAACCCCAAGGTAAGGTATTAGGAGGGGAGCGGGTGCTTTGGGAGGTAATTAGGTGATGAGAGTGGAGCCCTCAGGAATGGGATTTGTGCCCTTATAACAGAGCCCCAAGAAAGCTCCCTGGCCCCCTCCCTCCGTGGAGCCAAGCACCAGATCTGCCAGCACTATGATCTTGGATTTCCAACCTCCAGAGCTGTGAGAAAGGAATGCCTATTGTTTATAAGCCACCCAGTATGTGATATTTTGTGATAGCAGCCTGAAAGGATTAAGACAAACCACAAGTCCATTTAAGAATTCAACACAACCCTATCTAGAAGTCCTAAAAGGTCATTTGACTACTTTATTCCCACCATTTACATAAAAGTGAGCTCACTGATGAGTGGGAAGCAATTTGTCAATATAAATAAGAGGGGCTGGAAAATAAGCTATCAGCACAAATGGAGAGAGATTTGAGATTTCAAACATACGTGCAGCTGCACCAAATGCTATTTTAGGGAAAAGTATCTTAATTAATTGTTTTCTCCAGGCTGGTATATTTTAAATGTCTTTATTTGAGCACATCCTGGCCAGACATACCTTCAAAACCCCATCCTATTAGTTGCAAATATTTGTATATTTTTATTTACGTATTTATTTATGCCCTACCTACTTCCAGCAAGCATTTAAGGCAGTTCACAATGAAAACATAGTTGATCTGTGACCAAAAAAGCATTAATCCAAGGCAAAATCTGGGACCAAAGAAAGGGAGCATTGGAGAAATTGAGAGGGGAGGGGGGTTAAGGTACCAACCCCGCGCCCCCCCCCCCACCAAACAACAACAACAACAACAACAAAACTATATCAAACTCCCCTAGCTAAAGAAATTGCCAATCTCAGGCAAGGTTTACAATTTTGCAAACTGTATTTTTCCATTTCATTCTCCCTTATAAGTAATGAAATAATACCCTTCCAAATATTTCTGTCTAACATATTTGGGAAGTTACATCTCAACTACCATGAAAAAAAAAATCTGGCTATTTCTTTTTGAAAATAAGTAGGTGCAAAGAAAGATAGGCATCTTGTATTTAATTATATAATGAGTAAATTATGTAATGTAATGAATAAATTATGGAAAGTTCAATTGTAGCTGATGTATAGTTCGACTGAGTTAAGTCTTACCACATTGTTAATGAGCACAAAGTACATTTTTTTCCTGGCAAAAGGTTCAAACACAATTTCTTTTTATTTATTTCTTTTTTCTTCCTTCCTATTTCCTTTCTTTCTTTTTTTGACCCATAATCAGCATCTTTCTTCAAAATCGTTTTCCATGATTGGGCCACAAGCTCTGTGGTTACTTTTTTTCTCTCATTCTGTGATTACCCCACATTTGCTAAACAGATATTGTGTAATTAAAGATGGGCTGCTTCTTTGAGTTCTCCAGAAATGTTCCAATGCTAAAGTCCCCAATGGTCTTTCAAAAGTTTGCTTAATTGAAGCAAAAGAAATAGTGGAACCATTGTTCAGGATAATCCATGAGAGGTCATTTACATGAGGGGACCATGGTGTGGAGGAAGAAGAAATTCTGGCTCCGTATAATTCATCCTGGGTCCCTTGAGCCCACACAAAAGATTTACCTTTAAGCGGCTAAGTTCCCAAGCCCCCAGTTTTTTAGAGTAAGTCTGAACTACAGGACTTTTAAAATTTTATCAAACCACAAAATAACACTATGTTCAAAGTTCAAATTAGACAAGCTTTAAGGTCTGTTAAATATTTGGGAGTCAATACAAATAAAAGAGGCTTGGGAAATAAGCTCTCGGCACAAATGGAGAGAGATTTGAGATTTCAAACATAAGTGCAGCTGCACTAAATGCTATTTTAGGGAAGATGATCTTAAACTGGAAAATTTTATTTGACAGCAGACCATGTCCAGTTTTCTGCCCCTTAAAAATATAAATCATGCTTAAAGCGTAATTTATTTGGTTACATTATAGCCTCAAATAGCAAATCACATTCTCTGATTTCTGTTTTAAAACCTAAGTCAATTTCATTCAAACATCTTTTTGAGGGAGGCATAGTAAGTTCCACATTTAAATAAAAGCCATTATTGCTTTATAAATACGAAAATTATACCTGTGTGTGTGTGTGTTTTTTTTTACAAGGGTGGGGTTTACTTTAGCATTCTGTGCCAAAGGCATAGAATTGAACTGAGTCCAACAGAGCCTTAATTTTTGCCATGTTACAAAATTTGAGCTCATTCAAAACAAAGGATACATCTGTTTTCATCAGCTGTTTTTTGACTTTTATTACTGGGACTTATTTTAAAAAATTGTTTTGCCTAGACAGTATTGTTCTACTAGGCATGATTTATTACTCTCCCATGTGCCCACAGAATCTAGTAGTTCCTAAAATCATAAAACAATAAAATAATAAGGGAAGAATGGGAACTTATTTCATTTACACTGATTAAATAATCATTCAGAATATGTAAATATGTTTAAATTCTAATAGCATTTTTTTATCAATGGGAAGAAAAATATGTTCAATTAAAAAATTGAGGCATGATCAGAGGATAAAAGAATGAATTGAGGAATGTGACTTTTTGGGCTGTTATTTTAAAAACCAGCTCAAAACTAGATGTTTATCTGCCTAAGAGAGACTTTAACAATGTGTTTTTGTTTATTTAATCTAGACTTTATTCCACAAAAAAGAGATCTCAGGGAGCTTGCTCTCTTAATGTTCTGTTAAAGAATTATTAAATCTTAGCTTTTGAATATGACAAGCTAACAACATTTGATGACTACTTACTGTACAAGTATTTTGCATATGTTTTTATACTAATATTTTAAGAGTAGAAGTGCATATCCTTGTCTGGGTAGCATAATTCTTAGAGAATGAAATTTCTTAATTGTATAATTATTGTAGAATTTATAGATTACTGGATAGCTTGGTCATTACTGCCTTGTCTAATCCAATAGCATTTTATATAATTAAAAATATTATAATAGTTAAATATTTTTACTTCAGACACTAGAAAATATTGAAGAAGATTGGGAAATAATTGCAACAAGAAAAAGATCTAGCTATCTAAAGATAATAAGTTAAAATTGGGCTCAGGGTCACTAAGAAAGTCTTGTTATATAGCGTTTTGAATTTATAATGTACCATTTTTTTTAAAAAGGAAACAGGCTTTCACAGTAAAAGAAGTGTATTTCAATTCTAGGTAAACTTTTTGGCAGGTTTCCAAAATAACTGGTCCATGTTTGCTTAAATAGAGCTGGTTTGGGATTTTTGGACATTTCTATAGCTCCCCAGCCTTTATCAATTCACAAAATTTGTTAACTGGAAAAATTAAGGGGATGGATTGCTTCTGAGACAGCCTGTTTTTAGTTTTTGTGATAATTCAAATATGTCTGCATTGGCATGTAGTATTTGACATGCAAGTAAAAGTAGCTAACATTTATTTAGCATTCCCATGTGCTAGGCATTGTTCTAAAATGCTTTGTTTCTAACTTACTGAATCCTCACAGCCAGTCAGTGAGGCAAGTGCTACTATTAATCTGTTTTGTAAACTGAGCCATGGAGATAAGTAACTTGCCCAAAGTCCATGACTGGCCTGTCAAGGTGCCAGGATTCAAATTTATGAAGGTTCAGAGCCCCCCTGTGACTACCACACTACAGCCCACGGACCTGCTCAGACAAGAGGCTCAGCTGTGAGGGTTTCTAGGGTATTGTCATATTTCTGTTCTCTGAGGGTAGGATTTTTCTTTGTGAATATTTAGCCAAAGAACATCTTCCATGTTTATTGACAATTTGAACAGCCAATAGTCTTACTTGCCTCACCAGTCTCTTACTTGCCAATAGTGATTTTCAGCAATGAACATGATGCCAAGCAACACATTAAGCATTGAAGGTAAGAAGATGAACATGACATGCCCCACCTTTGAGGGGCACACCAGGGAGAGGGAGACAAATTCACGCATAAGTTGCAGCCAAAGATGTCAGCGCTGTCATGAAGATACATCAGAGGTCTGAGGAGCACAGAGACAGGAGCAACCAACCTTCCCTGGGAGAGCCAGGAAGGGTTTCACAGAAGAGGTGACATTTGAATCGGTTGAAAGACGGTAGGAGTGTTCAAGGAAGAGCAGGGGAGGAGGGGCTCCAGTAGCCAAAGGTCTGCCCTACCGGAAGACGTCTGTTCCTAATGGGAACTGAGTTGTGAGGATTGTTAGATAAGACTCTAGGGGTGTTCTTTTAAAAATGGTAACAAATACCTAGTTACAAGTAGCTCCAAAAAGAAGCAGATTTCAACATGTCCAATAGCAACACCTCTTCATAAATGTTTAACAAACATATCAGGATCTATTTTAAAAGGATTTGCAGATAAGTTTCTCTTTGGCTTTCTCGTAATTACAGTTCTCATTCCGGAACTCAGTGTCCCAAACCAAATGCATCCCTTTTTTAAAAGGGTGGCATTATTCTAACATCTCTCTCTCTCTCTCTCTCTCTCTCTCTCTCTCTCTCTCTCTCTCCCTCTCTCTCTCTTATATGGAGAACAAAGAAAGATAAAAACAGATTTCAAAATATTTTATGTTACTCACATTTTTCATTATCTGCTATGAACAATTGATTTGCAAATAGCAAATGGCTGTGGCCACTCTTCAATCTGCACACCCGAGTTGGGTCATGCATACAAAATAATGTATAATGAGGAGAATTAATATGTGGATGAAAAACAGAGCTCACATGCATTTGGATGTACAGTCAGCCCCTCGTATCTGCAGGTTCAGCATCTGTGGCTTCAACTAACCAAGAATCAAAAATATATATATTTTAAAAGTGTTTCGTTGTTGTTGACATGTACTATGTAGTTAGGTCTGCAATGGTTGCATCTGTACTAAACATGTACAGACTTTTTTTTCTTGTCATTATTCCACAAACAATACAGTATCAACACTTTTTACATAGCATTCCCATTGTATTAGGTAATCTAGAGATGTTTTAAAGTGGTATCAGCAGGGGGTCTTGGAACCAATCCCCCTCGAATACCAAGGAGCACCTGTTTAGTAACTTGCTAAAGAAGGGAAACTTCAGTTGAAAGGCAACAAGAGAATCTGCTCGTGGTGGAAAGTAGAAGGAAAGACCAACTGGAAGATGTGCTGAAGACCTAAACTCAAACCACACTCCATCTGACCTTGGAAAAGCTGAACTTGCATTCTCAACATGATAGTAATGGCATAATGGAAAGCCATGTCTTAACAGTTTAGAATATCTTTCAACTCTGTGGATATGACTTTCCAGTTTGGAATGTCTTTCAACTCTGACCAACCAAGATAAAAGCAGAAATTTCTCTTTTCTAGGAGATCCACAAAGATTTGAGATCAATAGATTGATCTATGTATCATCTATCTTTCTTTCTATCCACTTCACAGATTTTGTATTTGCAAATTCACCTACTCACTAAAATGTGTTTGTGACCCTAAATCAATGCTTGAGGCACTTCTGGGGCCATTCACAGAGCAGTGAAAAATTTGAGTCACCAGACACAGAGGTTCCCAGCTGAGGTCCAACAAGTCAATGCTTGGCCTTCTTGTTTCAGCTCTTTTCTTATAAACAAGTGTCTGTTCTTTGGGGGGCCTATTTAGTGACACATTTTTCTCTTTTCTGTGCTTTTTGTTGGTTATTTCACTGTTTAAAATGCTTCACAAGTATAGTGTTAAAGGGCTCTCTGGTGTTCTTAAGTGCAAGAAGGCTGTGATGTGCCTTACAGAGAAAATTGGTGTGATACACAAGCTTCATGCATGCATGAGTCATAGTGCTGTTGGCTTGATTTCAATTTTAATGAATTAAGAACATATATTAATTAATATGTCTTTAAATAGACTCACATATAAAACAAGGCTTTGTATCAATGAAAATGTGTGACCAGAGGCTTGCAAGAACCTATTTCCCTTAGAAGCAATGTTTTCAGTATCACTAATTCAGTGTTTGAAGTGACTTTTTAGAGCATAGCTGCCATGAACAATGATAATTGAGTGTGCACACACACACACACACACACACACACACACACACACACAGAGAGAATGATATATCATCATATTCACCAGCGATGGAGTCTACTGAGCAGAATCATCTAAGGTAAAATAATTTCCGACCTACTCCTAGACTCTAGAGTAGGGTGACCAACTGTCTCACTTTGTCTTTGACTGAGGGGTTTCCCAAGATAAGGGATTTTCAATGGTAAAACTGGGGAAATTCCAGGACAAATTGATAAGAATTGGTTTTCCTACTCGAGTTTCTCAAGCTGAAGACTTAGGGTGGGGTGGCGGGGAGAGCCACACAAACCCATCAACTTTTGCTCTGGAACTAGTAACCCCACCACCATTAAGAAAGTGACTCAAGCCCTCACCGGTTTGGCTCAGTGGATAGAGCGTCAGCCTGTGGACTAAAAGGTCCCAGGTTTGATTCCAGTCAAGGGCACATGCCCAGGTTATACGCTTGATCTCCAGTAGGGGGCGTGCAGGAGGCAGCTGATCAATGATTCTCTCTCATCAGTGATGTTTCTTTCTATCTCTCTCTCTCCCTCTCCCTTCCTCTCTGAAATCAATCAAATATACATACATATAAAAGAAAAAAAAGAAAGAGACTCATGGAATAAATACACCCCCAAGCAGCTAAGCAGCACTGGCCCCCCTCGGGCTTCTGAGGGCTCCTAAAGAGGCCTGCATTTCCCTGGCAAAGCTTCATTGAGAAGACACTGAGGGCAAACTCATTCGATTTCCATTTCTAATGGTCCTCACAAGTGTCTCTCAGAGAGTTGTGTTGTGAAGAAATATAATGATTTTGTCATTATAAAATAAAAAAGCAGGAGACGGGAGTGAGGTGGGGGAGATGGGACATCTGTAATACTTTCAATAATAAAGACAAACTTTAAAAATAAATAAATAGCAGTGCCCCCCAAATACAATAAAATAAAACATAAAAGCAAAAATAATACTAAAGCAAGAATAACAGATGCTGGGTAAAATAATTTTATGCAGCAGCTAAATATATTATTTTCTATTACTGGTTTGCAAATTGGTAAAGAATAGAAGAGAACAAAGTGTGGATTTTAGGACCAAATCTACAGTTCCTAAATCAGCAAATTCTCAAAATTTTAGAGATTTGGAACTGAAAATTAAAATGATCTGGGAGGTTTAAAAAATTCCCATGCCTGGACCACATCCAATTCAATCACATTATATGGGAATGGGGAGGGGAGATGTGCAGCCATTAAAATATCCTCACAAGGAGAATAGTGTTGAAGATGGGTCTTGGGAAAGTTCAGCCGAGAAAAAGCACTATAATCAATTGGTGATGCTGCTGTGGGTGCCAGAGAGAGGAAGGTTGCAGCACACAGAGCTGCAGTAAACGGTCTTTTCAGCCCAGGCCAAGTGGAAACCATCAGAAATCGGGCGGATCTTGATTCAATCTTGCTCTGTCACTGTGACTCCATCACCTGTGTGACCTTGGTCAGGTGATTGGCCCTTTGACATCAGTACCCATCCTGATACTCATTTTGCTCGGTTGTTGTGAGGATTAAGTGAGAAAGCACAGACCAAGTACCTGGCACACAGTGGATACTTAATAAAGAGAGATTATTGTTGTCGTAACCGGGCACCCACACTTCCATGTTTGGCCACATTCTGAATTACATTCTGTTATCCTGACAAAGAATAACAAAGGAGCTTTATGATACAAGAGTAGCAGTATTTTAAAAACAAATAAACTGATAAAAATGAATGGAGTGGCCAAGGCAATGTTGCAAGCATATAATCTAGTTCAAGGGTCAGTAAATGAATGCCCGTGGGCCAAATCCAGCCACACCTATTGGTATTTATTGACTTATTGTCTGGAGCTGTTTTCCCACAGCAAAGACCCTATAGCCCACCAAGCCAAAAATATTCACTGTCTGGTCCTTTACAGAAAAGGTTTGTTGACCCTTGATTTTAATTCATCAGCTTTCAGTGTGGTCCATGAATTCCTGAGGTACCATTAGGGGTTCTATTTTCACGATAATACCCATACATCACTGACCTTTTCCACTGTGTTAACATTTGCACTGAAAGGACAAAAGCAACGGTAAGTAAAGTTGCTGGTGCCTTAGCACAATCAAGGCCTTGGCACCAAACTGTACTCATGGCTGTATTCTTCACCATCACGTACTTGCATGAATGAGAAAGAAAGCCAGTTTCACTTATCTTAGGGTTTCTCAGCCTTGGTTGAGGGGGGGATGTTTAGCAGTATCTCTGGCCTCTTCCTTTCCCCAGCTGTACCAACTGAAAATGTCACCAGAAATACT
Organism: Myotis brandtii; assembly: GCF_000412655.1. NCBI lineage: Eukaryota > Metazoa > Chordata > Mammalia > Chiroptera > Vespertilionidae > Myotis > Myotis brandtii. The sequence continues at coordinate 4,007,532 of NW_005366679.1, read as the reverse complement.
TTTTAAATTTCTCAGTATTAGCTTTATATATGATAAATATCAATAGGTATAATTCAGATAAACAAAAACTTTTTGAGGGTCTTCTATAGAGAGTAAAGGGGTCCTGTGATCAAAGACTTTGAGAACTACTGGTCTATTTTGTATTCACAGAGTATCCTATATAATAAAAGCCTAATATGCAAATTGTCCCCTTGGGTGGTCATTCGACCTGGAGTTCGACTGCTCACTATGATGTTCGCTGACCACCAGGGGCAGTGCAGAACATGGTGGGCATTGGCGACACAGCGCTGGCAGCGGGTGCTCAGGTGCCGGGCGCCCTTGAGGAGCCCACCCCGTACTTGCGCGGCCTCTTCCAGGTGATCCTGGATGCAGCCACCGCACGGGCTGGTTGGGCTCCCCATGGGTTCGTGCGGAAGCCGGTCTGCAAGGCCGACCAGGAGAGAGTGCACTGCCCACCTGGCTTCCATGTGGCGCTGCTGCGCTGCCCAGAGGCCCACGCTGTGCCCCGGCCCACGGCGTCCAGCCGAGCTCACTGCATCTCCACATGGGGACTCTGGCGCCATGACTCAGGTAGAGGGGAGCACACGGGGGCCCAAGGGCCCAGATGCTGCCCATGGCCCAAGAGATCAGCTGGGACATGCCCTTCCACACCAGACATTCACACTTCGATCACCATCCAGGCCTAGGGACCACACCCGTGCATGAATTTTGAGCACCGGGCCTCTAGTTTATAATGTTTATATTACTAAATCAAAAACAATCAAATGAAAGGACCACATAACTAATAATGAACAAGAAAAAAGGAGTGGAAAAATATGAGCATGGGTGAGTTTAGAATTTTTGACAGGAGGGCACAGCTATAGAGACAGAGAGGGCAATGTGACCTTGAGCAAGTTGGTTTTCTATCTGTGCCTCAGTTTCCCCCTTGTGAAATGGCATTGATCACAGGACATACCTCATAGTATTATTGGGAGAAATATAGAAATACATTTTTTATTTAACTCTTTACTGTTTAAAGTATTATATATGTCTCCTTTTTCCCCGATTGACCTCCCCCCGATCATTCCCACCCCCCAACACATTCCCTCAGCCCCTACTGTCTGTCCATGGGTTATGCTTATATGCATGCATACAAGTCCTTTGGCTGATCTCTCATTCCCCCCATCCCCACCCCCCTGCCTTCCCTCTGAGATTGGATGGTCTGTTCAATGCTTCTATGTCTCTGGATCTATTTTAGTTCATCAGTTTATGCTGTTCATTATATTCCACAAATGACTGAGATTATGTGATATTTATCTTTCTCAAACTGGTCTCTCCCCCAGGGTGAGAATTCTTAATGAAATTATAGGGACACTTAGATGAGCACATGAAATGTTTGTGACACGGTGTAAAAAAAATTGTTAAAGAAAAATCTGAATCAGAAGCTGAGGAAGTTACTTGAAATTTGAAATTACATGCTCAGTAGGAAAATGGCACATCTCCCATGTCCCAGTTCTTCATCTCCTGACCTCCCTGTATCGACCAGGGTGACTTTTACTGTAATTATTTTCTATGGTTACTGAGAATGTTGAGTTTAGACTTTAAAAGCTTGTTGAATTCAGATGTCTCCTTCTCTGTGAGATCTGACCTGGTGACAGTATTTAACATCAACACCCTCCCTGCCCCATCTTTTTCTGAGGCATACTTCTCTATCCAACACACTATATATTTTACATATGCATTTTGTTTATTATCTGTTGCCTCATTGTCATGGCAGGCATTTTCTTCAATTCTGTGTTCCTAACTTCTACAACAGGGCCTAGATGATTAGTGACTTTGAGCATGTTTTCATATGTCTCTTGGCCTTCTGTATGTCCTCTTTCAAAAGGGGTCTATTTAGGTCCTTTGCATTTTTAAAACATATAGAATAGACTTGTCACTTATATTAAGTGCTCTCTGTAGACTAGCTATTATTATTTTAATAATAAATAATCAATTTATTTCAGAAGAGATGAGGCTAGGTCTGCAATTAAGGTGTACTTCCCTAGGTGGTTTGGCTCAGTGGATAGACCATCAACTTGGGAATTACTGGGTCAAATGGGAGTTTCATTTTTAATTTTTTGAGGAAACTCCAATCTGTTTTCCACAGTGGCTGTACCAGTCTGCATTCTCACCAGCAGTGCATAAGGGTTCCTTTTTCTCCACATCCTCGCCAGCACTTGTTGTTTGTTGATTTGTTGATGATAGCCCTTCTGACAGGTGTGAGATGGTACCTCACTGTCATTTTGATTTGCATCTCTCATGATTAGTGACTTTGAGCATGTTTTCATATGTCTCTTGGCCTTCTGTATGTCCTCTTTCAAAAGGGGTCTATTTAGGTCCTTTGCATTTTTAAAACATATAGAATAGACTTGTCACTTATATTAAGTGCTCTCTGTAGACTAGCTATTATTATTTTAATAATAAATAATCAATTTATTTCAGAAGAGATGAGGCTAGGTCTGCAATTAAGGTGTACTTCCCTAGGTGGTTTGGCTCAGTAGATAGACCATCGACTTGGGAATGAAGGGTCCTGGGTTTGATTCCAGTCAAGGGCACATGCCTGGGTTGTGGACTTGATCTCCAGTAGGGGGCATGCAGGAGGCAGCTAATCAATGATTCTCTCTCATCATTGATGTTTCTATCTGTCTCTCCCTCTCCCTTCCTCTCTGAAATAGGTACTGTCGACCCTGTCCCCACAGTGAGGTGACTGAAAGCAGAAAAAAATGCAATCACTGGCTCCTGAGACAAAATATCATGGATCCAAGAAAGAAATCAGAATCTCCTAACCCCCTTCTTACCCTAACATCACACTTTCTAATCCCAAATTATATCTGTTACTCCTGAGAGGTACCTGGACATGTTCCAAGGTTTCAGAACAAACCATATGAAATTGGCTTGGTTTCATATGCTAGTTCCAGAGCCATGATTTTTCTTGTTCCTGCGCTGTGATTAATTTTCCCTTCAGCTCAATTTGCCTGCCAGAAGATCATTCAGAATTATGTTGTTTTCAGCAAATACTCACACAGCCATCTTCACCTTTAGGAAGACAAATGCTCTAAAGAAAGGGCTTGCTAATTTTTATAATGAAAAGAATTCTTTATTTTTTTAAATCCTAACCCAAGGATATGTTTAGAGAAAGGAATGGAGAGAGAGAGAAAGAGAGAATGATAGGTTGCCTCCTGTACACACCCAGAGTGGGGGATCAAATCCCAAATCTAGGTATGTGCCCTGACCTGGAAATGAACCCACAACCTTTTGGTGTACAGGATGATGCTCCAACCTATTGAGTCACCAGGCCAGGGTGAGAATTCTTAATGAATTCAGGTTACATTTGTTCCTTTTTTTTTCCCCCCCCTAACTCCCCTCCTCCCAGTTCCCGCCCCACCCTCCGCCCTCACTCCCCACCCACTGTCCTCATCCATAGGTGCACGATTTTTGTCCAGTCTCTTCCTGCATCTCCCATTTCCCTTTCCCCCCCAAGAATAGTCAGTCCATTCCCTTTCTATGTCCCTGATTCATTATAATCACCAGTTCATTCTGTACATCAGATTATTTATTCACTTGGTTCTTAGATTCACTTGTTGATAGATGCATGTTTGTTGTTCACAATTTGTATCTTTACCTTTTTCTTCTTCCTCTTCTTAAAGGATACCTTTCAGCATTTCGTATAATACTGGTTTAGTGGTGATGAACTCCTTTAGCTTTTCCTTATCTGTGAAGCTCTTTATCTGACCTTCAATTCTGAATGATAGCTTTGCTGGATAAAGTATTCTTGGTTGTAGGTTCTTGGTATTCAGCACTTTGAATATTTCTTGCCATTCCCTTCTGGCCTGCCAAGTTTCTGTTGAGAAATCAGCTGACAGTCGTATGGGTATTCCCTTGTAGGTAATTGAGTCTCTTTCTCTTGCTGCTTTTAAGATTCTCTCTTTGTCTTTTGCTCTTGGCATTTTAATTATGATGTGTCTTGGTGTGGTCCTCTTTGGATTCCTTTTGTTTGGGGTTCTCTGCGCTTCTTGGACCTGTAAGTCCATTTCTTTCACCAGGTGGGGGAAGTTTTCTGCCATTATTTCTTCAAATAGGTTTTCAATATCTTGCTGTCTCTCATCTTCTGGCACCCCAATTATTCTGATGTTTGTACGCTTGAAGCTGTCCCAGAGGCTCCTTACACTATCTTCGTATTTTCGGATTCTTTTTTCATTTTGCTTTTCCGGTTGGGTGTTTTTTGCTTCTTCGCATTTCAAATCTTTGGCTTGATTCTTGCGCTCCTCTGGTCTGCTATTGGGTGTCTGTATAATATTCTTTATTTCAGTCCGTGTATGCTTAATTTCTAGTTGGTTCTTTATCATAGCATCGAGGGTCTCATTAGTTTTCGTGACTCTCTCCTCAAGTTTATTGACAGCTTCTAGCACATTTTTGCAAGCCCTCAAAATTGCGATTTTTAGCTCTATATCCTCCATTTCTGTCATGTTTTTTTGTCTCCGCATTTTTTATGCTTTCTTGGTGCACCCCCTAGTGGTCTTTGTGCGCAGTCTTGTTCTAGTTGAGCCTTGATTGTTGTAGTTAATACTAGAGGGATTTGACCACCAGGCCGACTGGCTGTGTGAATCAGCTGTGTCTGCCGCGGAAAACTTCTGTCCTCTGGGGAGGTGCTAATCTAGCCTTTGCCTGAGGCGATCCGGCAAATGGCTCTGCGCAGGGCTTGGGCGGGGCGGGCTCAACAGGGCGGGCGGAGGGAGCCGTTATGGTGCCCTCAGTCCTGTTCCCAGAGGCTCTGCTTCTCAGAACCCCCGGAACCGCTGCAAACCTCGGAGGGAAAGCTGCCTTCCAACTGATGCCAGACACTCCCGCTTCTCCCGTTTGGGTCCGAGTCCCCAGCGATTCGCCCGTATCTGGAGCTCAGAGTCTGAGACTCCCCCCTGACCGAAAACGACAACCGCGCTCTCAGCCACCAGCCCGCTTTGCGCGCGCACCTCCGCACCTGAGTTTTTTCCACACTGCGCCTCCTCTGAGCCTCGGTGTGCTGTTATTTTTCCTTCTAGTTGAAGAGTCTCTCCTCAGCCAGCCTTCCTGTGGTTCTGGGTGATGTCCGTTCCGTCTTTTAGTTGTATTTTTGAAGTGGTTGTTTGCGGCAGCAGTCTCTGGTGTTTACCTATGCCGCCATCTTGGTCTCTCCCCCAGGGTGAGAATTCTTAATGAAATTATAGGGACACTTAGATGAGCACATGAAATGTTTGTGACACGGTGTAAAAAAAATTGTTAAAGAGAAATCTGAATCAGAAGCTGAGGAAGTTACTTGAAATTTGAAAGTACATGCTCAGTAGGAAAATGGCACATCTCCCATGTCCCAGTTCTTCATCTCCTGACTTCCCTGTATCGACCAGGGTGACTTTTACTGTAATTGTTTTCTATGGTTACTGAGAATGTTGGGTTTAGACTTTAAAAGCTTGTTGAATTCAGGTGTCTCCTTCTCTGTGAGATCTGACCTGGTGACACTATTTAACATCAACACCCTCCCTGCCCCATCTTTTTCTGAGGCACACTTCTCTATCCAACACACTATATATTTTACATATGCATTTTGTTTATTATCTGTTGCCTCATTGTCATGGCAGGCATTTTCTTCCATTCTGTGTTCCTAACTTCTACAACAGGGCCTAGCGCATGGTAGGGACCCATACAGCTTTTGCCTTTAAATGGGGAATGGAAAATGTCCCTGAGATGCACTGCATACTATGAATTCACATTCGGAGCCCTTGCATGCATGAAAGATTCTATGTTGCAATATATATATTAGACTCAAGAGCATCTGAGAACATCTAAGTGTCCTTCTGCAACTTGGCAATTGTATGAGCCAAAAATAGAAAATGGGCTGTCAGGAACTTGTTCCAATGGTCTTATTTTTTATTTATCTAACATTTTAATCCTTTAATGAATACATATCTCTTCAATTAGCTGTCAAGCTGTGTATTCCACTTCCCCAAGAGATGTGTTCCGGTGCAATTGTACATGGAATCTTTGAAAATCAAGTTAAGTATTAAAGAGTAGAGAACTTCACTACTTAAATCTGTTCTGTAATAAATATTTCTTGTAAAGCACAGATTCCTTTGCAACTACATGCTTTATTTGTCAGGTCATATTTTGGCATGTGAGATTGCTTCAAATAATGAACCGAGACATACACACTCAGTTCTGTGCCAGGCAGATGATTGATATATGAGAAGTAGCCCCTTTAGGAGACTTGGCTGGTACATGTAACCACTAGAGAATTATAAATGAAAGGGGGATTGTGGGTCTCTTAAAGGCAGAGACCAATTCATCTTTGTCATCTAGAATCTAGCACAAGCATATATAGGCATGTAATACCTATTTGTTAACTAAATAAAAACAAGAATAAAGAAATGATCAAGTGCTAAACAATATTTTTAAAAATAATCTATAATACAGTGAAAATTCAGAGAGAAATGGGCACAGTGGAGAGCTCATGGAGGAGACAAGATTTACATGTTGAAAGAAATTAAGGCGTCAAATATTAGAACAAGGAGTAAAAAGGAGTTCCTGGTGAGAAGAATAACTCACCACTTATCACTTGGGATTTTGAGCATCAACTTCCAATACATATACTTATTTATAGTTATACATATTTTCTATTATGCTAACATTACAAAAATATTGAATACATAAAAATAAGATTTTAGCCCTGACCGGTTTGGCTCGATGGATGGAGCGTCGGCCTGCAGACTGAGGGGTCCCAGGTTCGATTCTGGTCAGGGGCATGTGCCTTGGTTGCAGGCACATCCCCAGTGGGGGTGTGGGGGGAGGCAGCTGATCGATGTTTCTCTCTCATCGATGTTTCTGGCTCTCTGTCCCACTCCCTTCCTCTCTGTAGAGAATCAATGAAATTTTTTTTTTTAAAAGATTTTAAAAGAGGAATTAAAAATGAAATAATCCATATTTAAAATTATTTTATTTTTCAATGGTATATCATTATTTATGTTGGGTGCACATTTACATTTCAAATAACTTTCTTGATAATTAAAAAAAATTTGGGTAAGTTCTAGTCATGTTGGTTAGTCAATTATGGCACCTCCTACTATGGCTGCTGAGGAGTATTGATAGGTATAGGAAACATGTCAGCTAAGCCATTTTCTGGTTATTCACTCATGCCTGCATTGTTCATGTCATTGTTCATCTTCAGTTTCTTTTAAATCATTTGTGAGAGCTAATTTGATTAAAACTAAGGAACACAATCTATTTGTTTGACCAGGCACATACACTATGGAACATATTGAAAGATGCCCAAAGTAAACAAATGAGTGAGCATGTCGTGTGGAGAGGAGGTAAACTTTGGACACTGATTTGATACAAGGCAGATGGATGGATCCAGGATTGACCAGGCCTCTCCTGGGCAGGTAGAATTAGTGAGGCACAGACTTGGAGACTGGCCAGAGAAAGTCACAAACTTGGGAAGGGTAGATGTGTGGGGTCAGATTATTAATGGAGGTTGAGAGATTTAGACCGGGTGAGATAGGCCAATGAGATAATTTACCTATTTATAAGAAAGGAGTAACAGAACAAACGTTTTATTTTAAAAAGTTTTCCTGAAAATCAGGAAAAAAATTAAAACTTCAAAGAAGCCAATTCAAAGGCACTCTGAATGAAATGCTGTTTAGCTCCAGCTAGTTCTCTAAGTAGACACCCATAGAACTGCCATCTGCAGGTCACGAGACTCTTAAAATATAGGCCTTTGTTCTTCATTGTTCTTCCTCATCCCCTCCCCCCAGATTTGTTGAGGTATAATTGATGTTAAATTATAAGATATTTAAAGTGTATAATGTGATGACTTGATATACATAATACCAGTACATTGTGAAAGGATTCCTCCATTGAGTTAATTAACACATCCATCACCTCCCATATTTTAGCAAACTTCAATTACACAGGACAATGTTATCAGCTGTAGTCACCATGTTATACATGAGGTCCTCAGATTTTATAATCTTATAACTAAACATTTGTACCCTTTAATTCTCCCTATTTTCCCCTTCCCTCAGCCCCTGGCAACCTCTTTTCTCATCTCAATTTGTATGAGTATTTGTTTGTTTCAGATTCCACTTAAAACTAACACCATGCAGTATTTGTCTTTCTCTGTCTGGCTTATTTCAGTTGGCATACTGTCCTCCATTGTCATCCATGTTAATACAGATGGTAGGATTTCCTTCTTTTTTAATGGCTGAATAATATTCTATTGCATTTTCTTTAACCATTCATTTGTCAATGGACACTTGTTTCTATGTCTTAGATATTGTGAATAATGCTGCAATGAATATGGGAGTGCCACTACCCCTTCAAGATAATGATTTCATTTCTTTGGGGAATATTCCCAGAAGTGGGATTGTTGGATCATATGGTAGCTCTATTTTTAATTTTTTGAGGAACCTCCATACTGGTTTCCATAGTGGCTGTCCTAGTTTACATTCCCACCAACACTTATACATGTTCTTTGTTGTTCTTGGCAGGAGAGAGCCAGGAGCTGCCTGCCATTTCTGGTGAGTCAGCTGGCCAACATGGAGCACTCCTTTCACCATATTCTCCTGCTGGAGATTAAGAGCATCACAGACACATTCTCCTCCCTCCTGGGCCCTCAGAGCAGAGACATCTTCCGCATGAGCAACAGCTTCACTGCCATTGCCAAGCTCCTTACCCGACAACTGGAAACCACCAAACCCCAAAGTGGCAGGTGAGCAGGAATTTCTGTGGACTCGAGAATCTGTCGAGAACCTCCAAGGAGGCAGAGCACAGGCAGCTACACTTTCTTTTGTAGGCGTGAAACTTCCCAAAGAAAGCCAAACCCACTACCTCAACCTAGAATAACTTCTAAATAAATTATTACACTTACCAGAACTTTTTCTAAATACAGGGTACTCTCAAACACCATCCTTCAAGGGGTTCACAGTCAGAGTATGTGACAGGGTTTTAACAGAAGTGCATACAATGAACTAGGGAGCATGAGACACATACTAACCAACAGCCAGGTAATTAAAGAGTGTTTCGCAGAGAAGGTGAAATTTAAGTTCATTCCATATTTATTGAGTAGTGTCCGTGCCAAGCATCTGTGTAGGTACTAGAGTAAGTTATACAGGATGAATAATGAGAGTAGATAGAAAGGACACTCCTCACATGCACGGATAAAAGAGCTCAAGAGTGTGTGAGCTGGACTAAGGAAAAGCAGTTGATTCAATGTGGCAGGTTCAAGGTCATCAGCGTAGGGTATTAGACTAAGCCGAAAAGTTAGGTCAGAGGCAGATTATCAGAGGTCTTACATGCTGCATCAAGGGGTTTGTCCTGTAAGCAACATGGAAGCTTGGGAAGATTTTAATCCAGGGAGTGGTCATAGCTCCTAGCACAGAAATGACCAGAGTAGGCACTCAATAAATATTTTCTCACCAAAGGACTAGATGAATGAGGAAGTGGCTAATGTTGTGGAGCACTGAATGGATTTGGCAAGAGCAGCCGGCTGGCCAGAGAGAGAGCGACCAGGATGCTAGTGCTGAAAACTTAACAATAGGCTCCTTCAATTGTGGTCGGTGGTGGGGAATTTAAGAAGTCGGGGCAGATCATTATAAGGAGAGAGAGCTCAGGATTATGAGGAATTGATCACTAGTAGGAGGTGTGATGAGAAGTAGGGGAGAAGAGTGGATGAAAACCCAGAGATTCTAGTTTGAGTGACTGAATACACATGGAAGATGATGCTGATGACCAAGAAAAAACGTAGCAAGAGGGAAGCCAATCTAGAAGGGTCTCTTCCCCCATTCTACAACAGAGAGTATAATCTGGCCAAAGTGGTCATCAAGGTCAACAACCACTGTTCGTCGAAGGAAGACAAATCGCAAGGGCTCTTTTCATAGTTTTGGTTGTGCATATGAAAATCTGTTGTTACCTGGTTCAATGTATAGATGCCTATATACCAGGGCTTCTAACTCTGGTGCTATTAAAATTTGGATAGATAATTCTTGGTTGTGAAGCTGTCCTGTGAATTATAGAATATTTGCCAGCATCCCTGGTCTCTACCCATTAGGTCAGTGATGGCGAACCTATGACACGTGTGTCAGAGGTGACACGCGAACTCATTTTTTTGGTTGATTTTTCTTTGTTAAATGGCATTTAAATATATAAAATAAATATCAAAAATATAAGTCTTTGTTTTACTATGGTTGCAAGTATCAAAAAATTTCTATATGTGACACGGCACCAGAGTTAAGTTAGGGTTTTTCAAAATGCTGACATGCCGAGCTCAAAAGGTTCGCCATCACTGCACTAGGTGCTAATAGCAATCCTCTCTTTCAGTTATGATAACCACAAACATCTCCAGGCATTAATAAATCACCCCTAGTTGAAAGCTACTGCTATCTATATATTCCATTTAAAAATGGCATTTCCACAGACCTATGATCTGCCTAGCAACAGCCCAAATACAGCAGCATCCAAGAAATCTAGGGCCAGCATCATGAAGGGGTGATTTGTCATTTATGTGCAAGCACAAAGTCACTGCTGGCCAATGTCCATGGGGTGGTTTCGGGAATTTTGTTTAGAGCTTCTCCAGCTGGTGCTTGGGGGAGCCATTTTGTATTCTGCCCACAGCCAGCCTGCTATTTCTTCTTCCCAGTGATGACTAACATCTGGATCCGATGTGAGAGCATAGGCACATGTTCTGGCCAGCCACTCATCCGTTCTTCTATTGCCTCTAGAAATGCAAAGTTGCAAGAGGCCAACTGACATCTGTGAGATTATATGTGTGAAAAAGGTTTATATAAAGGGAAAACATGTTATACAAGGGTATTACATTAGGCATTCTAACAGAAAAATTGATCCTTAATAAGTAAGTCCAAAACCATAAGCAATAAACAATTTCCCCATGAAAAGAAGAATTTAGCAGGTATGTAAATAGGAGGAAAGCATAAGGTCTCACTATCAAAATATGAGTCTTCATGTATGAGAAGACTCATACATGTTTCCCTTTATTATTTCTCTGAGAGAAAAAAGCAAAAAGCAAAGAGGTTAATTAAATGTGAAGAGATAAAAGGTCACTAGTCACCTCACGTACTACCACCATTGCCATCTCCACCACCTCTTCAATTCAAAATACTTCACCCAGTTCAACCTTCACTGTCAATCTCCTTCTAATCGATTATAATTATTCGGTGGGAACTTCAAAACGCTGGTGTGGACAGCCAGCTTTTGTGGTAACTGCTCATCCTCTCTGGGATGGTTGCTAAGGCTTCTCTCCCAAGATCTTTTCCCTGAATAGCCTTCATTGTGACCATGTAACTTCAGTAATTTTAATCTGTGCCCCCAAAAAGCAGAAAGGTCGACGCTTTTGTCTAAAGCATCCAGCAAAGTCTGATCCTTACAATTGGAGGGGAAATGAATAAATGAAGAGAACTTGAAAGAAAATTAAAGATGATAAAATTCAAAACAGACGTCATCTAATTTACAAATCTGACACATAGCCCAGCAGGCCAGATTTTAGACTTCAGGCCAAAACTATCAGATAATGAAAAGGAAAACAATTAGCATCCTAGAGGGAAAGAAAAACTAAAGCAGACACGAGCCTTCTTTGTGCAGAATGACTCTGAATTAACTGGGTGAGCTTTATTAGATGCATCGGGTAAGCACACTGGCACCTTTCTTGTTCCTGTGTTTTAGAAAAAAATGTTTATATCTAAATAATAAAACAACAAAGGCTAAAGAACAGGACAGCTAAGCAAAGAGTTTAGATTTTGAAAATAATTCTGGGGATGCAGAAGGGAGATAACAGCAATTGTGGATTGGAAAAGGAAAGGTGTTAAGATAGGGGGAAAGGTGTGTGAGCCTTTGAACCACTATCCATTGTGTGAGCCACTATCCCTTGAACCATTTGTCTGCCAGGACCTGACATGAGCTGCGGAGGGAGACTTCCGACAACTGGACAACTGCGCACTGGCTGAGCAGCCATTGATCATACTCAAAGGTGCCTTTGCCAAAGGCATGTGGCGCCAGGGAGACTGCTCTAATCAGGCACCATGGGAGTTGGGGATAGTTTGTCACAGGTGGTCTTAGTAGGAGGTTCAGCTCAGGCCCCAACTGGGGATGGAAACTTTGAGGGATGAAAATTTTGGAAAGAAATTCAGGGTTGGAAGTAAATAGGAGTAATGAGAAAAGGTAGGGAGGAAGGAGGGCAATAGGAAAAGGCAGAAGGGGAAAGCAGAGGGAAAGGAGAAAGAGCACCTACATGGCTCCAAGTCCAGGGCCAAGTGGGGACCTGAGGGGCAGGGGTGACAGTTCCCTCAGATCCATCTTTCAAACCCCAGCCAAAGCCATCAGAGCCTTGGGCAGGGGGGGCGGGAGGAAGTTGTTTATAAGAACAGTTTTAACATAGTGTGATTAAAACTTTCCCAATCCTCTTGCTTGGTTAAATGGGTGGTATGTTCCTTTGTTGTTTTGGTGGTGATGGTGGTAGTAGTGGTGCGATTTTGTGTTTCTTTTTATTTTGTTTTTAAGAATTAGGCCTGGAAAACATTTTAAGAAGGAGAATGGAAGGTAAATTATAGACACAACCAGTTGGGTAGGTGTATTTCTGATTTAGGTATGAATGGAAAGAGATGGCAGATGGAGGGGGAAAAAATAGAACATTGTGTGGCCCTAGCTGGGTGGCTCAGGTGGTTGGAGCATCATCCCATAAAGGTTGTGGGTTTGATTCCCAGTCAGGTCACATACCTAAGTTGCAGATTCAATAGCAACCCATCGATGTTTCTCTTTCTCTCTCTCTCCCTTCCTCTCTCTCTAAAAAATTCAATAAAAATATATCATCAGGTGAAGATTACAAAAACACACATTGTGTGTGGGAGAATGAATGATAAATAGAATAAGGAGAGCAAGTTCAGAGTAGAATGGCTCCAGGAACTATGCCCTCCTTGGAATAGCCCCAGAGTTTTGGTTTATCCTAAATTTCATGCAATGAACATCAAAGAAATGGATGACAAGGGAGAGCCAGGAATTTGAGTCAATCTATGGCCCTAATGTATAGACCAGTAACATGACCTGCAAAGACCCTTTTCAAACTCTGAGACCCTTTGCAACCTGTCATTCCAGAGTTCCCATCTTGACATCCTGGGAGTCACATATGAACCTAACCCTGGGTCATATACAGTCCCTGAAGGCATTGCCCAGGAGCTTAAGCATGATGCCTCTGTATTGAGTCCACAATAGAGATTGCAGAGAGCCGGGAGCCAAGTTCTTAACAATTTTTCAAGGAAGACTGTGTCTATAGGTTTGATTAGCTCTTACTGTTAATGGAGGGGAGAGGGCCTCAGCTCCCCCTATTGCTTATGAGGGGTGGGTTTCTTGCAATATCCTGAGAAAAGGAATTTTCTGAGACTCACACAGGGAGAATGAGATATGATGAAAACATTATTTCCGTGGAATTACACCACTGGGTTTCCAAAGGTCTGTTTCCCTTAGTCCAGGCATAGAAAAAGGTAGCTAGGGCTGCAGTAGAGCTGAAACAGAGCCAGTGTCCAGTGTTTCCTTTCCATTCCATTGGAGCTGGGTCCAGTCCAGCATCAGGCTAGCTTAGCTTGTGTTTCCCACAGCAGTCCATTTGTCCATTCTGCATGGCTGAGGGCCATTCAGGCATATGCTTGGAAGCAGGACCAACAGAGCCCTGAGAATCAAGAGTCACCAAGAGCCAAGAGAGCGAACCCCATTGTTTAGTAGATTAAGTGTTCTCAAATTTTCACACGCTTGCAGTGGCCACGCCCATTCTGGCCAATGATCTCTGTTCCCCAGTTTGACTGACAAGCAAGTACCTTCCCTATGTCATCCCAACTTTACTGGGCATGAGTCTATCTCCCCTTTGTTGGATCCCTTCCTCCCAGTGTTTTGCAGGAAATAGGCCAATGGTTCCCTGGGGAGTGCAAAGTTGCAGCTTCCTTGTGAAGCTGCCCAAATGACATGCCTACAGTGTCTGGCCTTCCCTTTGCTCTATTTCTAATTACAATGGTATCATTACCACATGACAGATTCTATGCTAGGGTCTTTTACTGCTATATTGTTTAATCCTCACAGCAACAAAGTCTTTAAATATATGTAAGGATTTTACAGAGGCACGTGGAATAAATCTTGAGTACAGACAAGAACAAAATAAAATTTTCTACCCAGTTTCCCATGCCCTTCTAGGTCAGTGGTCGGCAAACTCATTAGTCAACAGAGCCAAATATCAACAGTACTTTTTCAAAATAGACTCGCCCAGGCCGAAAACCGACTTCTGCGCATGGGCCACAAAGATTCAATTGCACTGTACATGCGCCCGAACGTGGTATTTTGTGGAAGAGCCACACTCAAGGGGCCAAAGAGCCACATGTAGCTCGCGAGTCACAGTTTGCCAACCATGGTTCTAGGTCCACGACAGTCATTAGAACACGATAATATAAATGCCCAGATACCAGCTCATGGAATTTTCCTTCATTTCTTTCTTCAATGTAGTCCAATGAATGGATCCTGTTAGGTTTGATCAAGCAATTGAATTGATAACCCTCCCCCAGGAACTGGCTTTCCAGGTCATTTCACTATGGACATTCCCTTTGCTGAGAACAGATTTCACTTGCGGTGACCACATTCCATTATCTCCCCTCCGGGTATGCATAAAGAAGTCTCTGCCCAGAAAAAAGCCCGCCAAAAGTCTTTTAAAAGCTGCTGACTCCCATCACTGGGGACTGGAGCCATCCAGGCTCAGCCACCTGATGTGTCGATGATTGAATAAATTCGTAATCCCTCACCACTCTGGCCTCATGCGTTCCTCCTTCGGCGACCTAACAGATCCCAAATTTTAGTGTGGATGAGAATTACAGTGTTCACAGTATATCATGGATAATTCAAAGAAACTTAAAGGAATGTCAAGGGTGATGTTTGCCTTTTCCTTCCAAAAGTGGTACCTCAGTAACCTTCATCATTACCTTCCAGAATGCCCTTTGTGTGCCTTTCTTCTGTGAGGTCCCAAGACCCCCGGTGTGCCTGACGGAGTGGGTGACGACCCCAAGTCAAACGCCGAGACCAAGACTTGATGCAAAAGCAAGAGGTTTAATAGACTCGCCCAGGCCGAAAACCGACTTCTGCGCATGGGCCACAAAGATTCAATTGCACTGTACATGCGCCTGCACGTGGTATTTTGTGGAAGAGCCACACTCAAGGGGCCAAAGAGCCGCATGTAGCTCGCGAGTTACAGTTTGCCAACCATGGTTCTAGGCCCATGACAGTCATTAGAACACGATAATATAGCCTTGAGTGTTAGATACCTTTCCTTGTGCCCCTCCAGGGTCCCCCAGACGTGAGAGCTAATATTCAGAACCTTTGCTCAATGAAAAGAAATAGTTTTTAAAGTGCTTACAAGCCCTAGGAGGTTTGGCTAAGTGGATAGAGCATCTACCTGTGGACCAAAGGATCCCAAGTTCGATTCCGGTCAAGGGCACGTATCTTGGTTGCAGGCTCCTCCCCGGCCCAGGCCCTGGTCAGGAGGCACCCAGTTGATGTGTTTCCCTCACATTAATGTTTCTCTCTGTTTTTCCCTCTCTCTTCCACTCTCTCTAAAAATCAATGGAAAAATATCCTCAGATGAGGATTAACCAAAAAAAAAAAAAAAAGTGCTTACAAGAACTCCCACCATTTTAAGCGACGCATGTTTATACAAAGAGAAATTGATTCTTTGAGAGCAACTGTTGGCTCACAGAATGTACATGAGGAGGTTCAGGGCCATAATTAAAAACATGTGACGTTCTGGTCAGCATTGCCCCCTGCTTAGAGAAAGCTAAATGTAATTTCACCCCACCAAAGTAACCAGGGTTTTAATAAAAAATAAGTATATCTTTCCAAGCAAGAGAGGTCTTATGCTAGTCACTGGTATAAAAGGAACACCATCACAGTCATTTGTGGCAGTAACTATGGCTATTGTTATTTCTTCTTGCATGGGGAAGGAAGAGAGGCTTTTGGGTTTTTGCCCCTCTTCTCACTGAAGAGGTTAAGTCTGACATGTGGTACCATTTATGTTCCATCTGTTGCTCATTTACTCCACCATTTGTCCTTCCCTAAAGCAGCGTTTATGGTGATGTGAAGGTCTGTAAAGGTATTTCAGGAATTCGTTTATCAGCAAGAGATGTAGGTGGGAGACATCATTATCAGCTTTGGAGACAGTGAAGGAAGCCCAGGAAGTGTGAGGCCCCAGAAGGGCTGACTCTGAGAGTGTGGACAGAGAGGGCTGGGGCTGGGGGGCAGGCCGCCCTGCCAGCACAATTACAGCTTTGCCAGGGGAAGCAGGCCCCTTTCCTGTAACACAGCAGTGTTCAAAATACAAGATACACCAAAAAGGAAAACAGCTTTTCATCAAGCTCCATGGCTCGGCTTCCCATTACAAACAAGACAGGAACACCAAAGCTTTAGCCTGGAGGCAAGGGAAAAAATGCACTGTGAGCGAAAAGGGAAGAGCGACTTGACCCCTATGGCCCCGTGGGAGGGGTGACAGCTGAGGCTAAAACAGTTCTTACTTGACCCCATGACCTAGCTATTTGCTATTTTAGTTCCCCAAATGCTCCTTTTTGCTATCAATCATAATTGAACTTGGAGGTTGCTAGTTGCATGACATTTCCTGAGTTTTGAGCACCTTTTCAGTTTTGGTTAAAGGGGATGCCAAAATTCGTGTTTCAGATCACTGTGAAGGGTTGCTCAATAATTAAATGTCAATTCTGTTCTGGTGACTGTTCCTATAGTATGTTACTAAGAGATACTAGGGTACAATAGTTCTTGTTGGTTACTGCACTATCACCAATCCCATAATAAGTATTACTTATTCCTAGGGTAGATTCAGATGCCATCTGATCTAAACACCTACTGAGAGACAGTGGGAGAAGGGTGTGAAGTGAGCGAGCTCTGGAGGCAGGGTGTAATGCTGGGTTTCCTAGCTGATCTTCAGTACGTTACTCAACATCTCTGTCCGTCAGCTTCTCCATCTGCCCCACTGGATCATGGGAGAAGTAATACATGTAGCCGACTAGAACAGAGAGTGCCTTGTGCCGAGGAAGCCCTCAGTAAACATTGACAGCAGTAGTACTCTGTTCCAGGTGGGCATTAGAGGAGGTGATCTCACTTAGCATGTCCATTAGACCACAGCTACTCAAAGCATAGCTGAGCTACAGCAGCTGCAAACTGTTCCTGACCAGCCCGCTCCAAGGTTATTACAGAGATTGAAAATAAGAGTTTAGAACAGTGGTTCTCAACGTGGTGCACACGCCCCATGGGGGGGGCAATTTGATTTTTAAGGGGGCAATTCGAGAGTGAGTTATTAACAGTGAATTTTTGGCATTTCTTATGGTTCTAGGAGCCTCATATACAGTATATAAATATATATTGTGACATATTTATGCATTTCAGTTCTTTATTATATGTTTTGAAACTTTATTTGCTATTTTTTCATATCACTTCATATTATTTTTATTTTTTTTAACAATTTCTTAGTGATTTCTTCCTCAGTACTTCAACTGTCCTTTTGTTCTTTTCTTTTTCTCTTTCATGGATGCCATGTTTTTTAGAAGCCTCTTTGTACCACGTTAATGGCCTTTTAGGCTTCCTCCACGTGAATAGGAGTTCACTTTTTGAATAATAAGAATTATATGTCACGGGGGAGGGGGAGGCATCAGGATTTTAGAGATGCTTAGGTGGGGCATGGCCAAAAAAAGGTTGGGAACCACTGGCTTGGAACTTTCATAGCAATTTCACATTGCTGCAACACCCAAATGCATGAACAGTGGGCTTATACCCTGTATGTCTTTATTTTACCCATTTTATTTCTCTGCTAATTTATTTTTACTGTATTTTACAAAAATATTGGTCTGTGACATGAAATTTTTTTTTTAAAAAAGGTGGTTTGAGAAGCATTGCATTAGATGCTTGACACAGCTGAGCCTGGACAAATCTCAGAACTATCTTTAATAACTAATATTTTACTCCCCAAACTTTCCTTTGGGACCTAACAAAAGAGATTTAATAAATGAAAGGTAATGAATACACATGTCAGCCATGATTTAGATACAGCTATCGTGGACTAGCTCAGCTGGGGAGAAACAGTTCTTAATGGTGTTCATATTTATCAGGCAAAAGGTGGACTTTGTATGAGCTGGGACCCTGAAGGCTGTCAGCTAGATTTTGTTGTAGGTAAAAGCTGAATTCTGGGTGGACTAGGAATTGACCCCATACACAGGGTTATATGTAGAGTTCTAGCCCCAGCTCATTTATCAATGAGTTTGACTAACTCTATTTCTCCATTTCTGAGTTTAACTGTATTTCTCCATTAAAAATAGCATAAGATATCATGTTTGGAGTGGAGACTATGAAAGGATGTAGCAAAAAGGAAAAGTTCACCGTTTTCCTGCTCTTCCAGCCTCAAAAGCTGGAGAGTGACACGTGTTAACTTTTGTTCTCTCCATGGCGGATACCCCCTCCTTCATCCCCACTGCCAGACCCTGTCACCTGCTCATGTTCCCAGACTGTAAAGTTAAGCTGGAAAAAGAGGAGTGTGTTGTTTTTACAGTTCTCACTCCTGATTCAAAGTGTGCTCATGACATTACCACTTCCCATTTACACGCCTTTATAGCTTACAAGTGCTTTTGTGACTTGTGCCACCTCCAGATGGCCATTCATTAGGATCCAGGAGCCTTCTGTTCAGGCTGCTGCTCATGTATTCTGCCCATTCTAGTCTCAGGCATCTCAGGCAAAAACTGACAAGGTACCTTTACCTCAAAATCAATAAGGACCTGAATGTCTTGCCCTAGCCAGTTTTGCTCAGTGGATAGGGCATCAGCCCATGGACTGAAGGGTTGCAGATTCAATTCTGGTCAAGGGCACATACCTCAACTGTAGGTTCCATCCTTGGCCCAAGTCAGAGCGCATGCAGGAGGCAACCAATCGATGTGTCTCTCTCACATCGATGTTTCTCTCTCTCTGTCTCTCCCCCTCCCTTCCACGTTCTCTTATAAAAAAAAAAAACAATGGAAAAAATATGAGGATTAACCAAAAAACAAAAGACCTAAACGTCTTGAAGATTACAAAACTATGGAATGGGAACTGCATATAGTTTACCATGCACCAGCTCCAAACACTGCACACACACTGTTTTCAGTCTCACCTCCCTGCAGAGTGAGTGAAAGAAACCCTCAGTTAGCTGCCTTCCTTGGTCAAGGGAAAATGCCTCTGCCCTGGTCCGCTTAAGATTCTGTTTTCTCATGGTCTGGGCCAGTGTTTCTCAAACCTGCACCTGCTCCTGGGGATTCTGATTTGATAGGTCTGGGGCAGAGCCCTACATCTCCAACAACCTCCAAGGAGATGCTGATGTCCAGTGCTTCCATTTGAGTAGTGAGGGCAGGGGCTTTGCACTTTTTGCTCATTGTTTAAAATATGTTTTATTGATTTTTAGAGAGAGGAAGGGCAAGGGTTAGAGAGATAGAAACATCAATGAGGAAAAAACATCATCGATCAGCTGCCTCCTGCACACCCCCTACTGGGGATTGAGCCACAACCTGGGCATGTACCCTGACCAGGAATCAAAGCCACTGACCTCTTGGTTCATGGGTTGATGCTCAACCACTGAGCCACACCGGCTGGGGTTTTTGTTCATTCTTTTTCCATATCCTATTCTCCGTCATGTTGGTTGAATGAAAAGTGAGCAAATAACTGAGCAGCTGCATTTGAGTGGTCATTTCCTCTCTTCAAGTTCATAATTGCTCAAAATTCATACATGAAATACAAAAATTTTTAAATCAATTATTTCCACATCCCAGTTCTTGTATGCTCACCCAGCAGGGAGGACCACTCGCCTTGGGATGCTGCAGTGGTAGGAGGGACCACATAGTCCTCCCTGGCTTTGAGTAAAAGCAGCTCATCTTCCAGGCTTCGTTTCTCAGGTACAAGCTGCGGTCTTTTAGAGTCAGCCGTCCGCACCCACACGGGGCAGCAGCCACCCGGGGTTTACCATTTGACTTTTTCATGCCCGTTCTGTATGGGCTACATAGTCAAATCCATTATCTTACATAACACTCCCAGAAATCTGGTGATGCGGCGTCATAGTCCCATTTTAAATGACAATAATGACACATGGAGTCATAAAAAGACTTGCCACATCCCTGATAAACAGGATACTGGAGTCATGAGCCCAGGTCTTTTCCCTGTAATGCCAGATTTGGTTCACTTCCTCACAATGTCCTCCTTTTGAAATCTCTTTAAAATCTTGTGTGGCCTGGCCAGTGTTGCTCAGTGGTTGAGCATCAACCTGTCAACCGAGAGGTTATGGTTCGATTCCCAGTTGGTTCACGGCCCCAGGTTGCAGGCTCAATCCCCAGTGTGGGGAGTGCAGGAAGCAGCCAATCAATGGTTCTCTCTCATCATTGATGTTTCTATCTCTTTCCCCCTCTCCCTTCCTCTCTGAAATCAATAAAAATATATTTTTTTTAAAATCTTGTGTGAATGAAATAGACCCTAGCCATTTCATTTGAGCAGAGTTCTCCCAGTGGCATGACCACATTCTGGTCCCCATATCACTGGGCTCCTGCTGATCTCCGCTCTTACCCATGAGCAGGTCCAAGGCAGAACAGAGTACCAAGAACTAGACTTATCATCATCCTTTCCCTTAGTATTCAACTATAGTGTAGTGGTCCAGCAGCGTTACTCACTGCAGCCCCCAAACAGATGGGGGTCTGTCTCTGTCATTCTTATGATGACCGATGACCCAAGAAATTGCTGAAGAGTAAGGAGCATAGCATCCCAAGAATTTAGGGCTCTCGTGTGGTTTTTATCCATTATGTTCTCCTCCTTCTCCTCTAACAAGGTTCAGTCTGCAAGAGTACACATCCTGGACAAGGGACCGTAAGCCAAGCTCTTCAAACATTTACTAATATGCTTTTCCTTTGATTTAAGGAGCCAGGAAGACAGGCTGCCAATCTCCCCACGCCTGCCAGCTTTGTAGTCTCATCTCCCAGCATAGTGAGAGCAGAAAGCTGCCCAGGGGCCAATTTGTTTCCAAGGGGAGTCCCCTCCCACAGAGGGAGGTAATTAGGCCTCCCCTGGGCATCCCTAGAGGTATTTTTTTTAACTTTATTTTGGCAACAGAGACCAGAAATCATTCAGACTGGAAATCATCTGAGCCTCTTGTAATGTGGCGTGTTGAGTTAAAGCCAAGTTAATATTTAGGGGATTATAGAACTCTGACAAAGATTTCCGTAAAATTACCTCTGGAGTTAAAAGTGACAAATGGAAAAGAAATAACAACCCAGCCCACTGGCCCCCACCTCCAAACAGAAGACAATAAAGATTGTGTATAACAGAAAGTCTTTGTGGTGAGAATTTTACTCATCAGCCTCATATCTAGAGGCCCCATGGCTCCCCCAGTTCTTGTACATTTGGAATGTGTTTCCTTGTTCTAGAAGGGGTGCAGGCTTTATCTCTGGAAAGGGTCTTTGTTTTGTAACAAATTCTCTCCAATCTTTTTAAATTTAAAAGCCAAGAGGAACCCAGGCTAGTGTAGTTCAGTTGGCTGAGCGTCATCATGTACACTGAAAGGTCGCTGGTTTGATTCCCATTCAGGGCTCATGCCTGGATTGCGGGTTTGATCCCTGGTCAAGGTGCATGGGGGAGGCTGCCGATGGATGTTTCTCTCCCACATCCATGTTTCCCTCTCACATCAATGTTTCTCTCTCCCTCTCTTTCTTCCTTTCTTTTTCTCTAAAATTAATAAAAACATATTAAAATTAAAAAAGAAAGAAAGAAAACCAAGAGGAACCAAAGAAGCAGTGAATGTTTATTATAAACTCAATCTTTTATCTACCATTTCCTGACCAAACAATCTATTGGAATCATAACTTGCCCTAATTCCCTGCCAGGAAAACTGTGACAAGCCAGGTGGAATGATGGATGGCCAGTGATGGAAAGTTCTCTTTGGTCAATCTTGTAACTTTGGTTGCCTTGGTGACTCTTTATTGCCACCCCAGTCCCTTGACTCCTATGTTATACAAATTTCCAAATCATGATGACAATAAAGGTTGCATATAGCAGAAAGTCTTTGTGGTGAAAATTCTACTCATCAGCTTCATATCTAGAGGTCACGGCCCTTTGCTGGCCCAGACATTTTAGAGTTGCTTGTTCACTCTTAGTATTTGGCCCTTTGGAAATCTCTCTTTTTACTCCTATTCTTGCTCCTTGCTTCCCTCCATATTTGATATTTATCAAATGGCATCAGCCCCTGTGGACCAGGAAAAGTTGCCAATGCCTCATGAGCATCTGGCAGAACTCAGGAGCTGGATCCAGAAATCAAGGTGGCCTCACCTCATTTATTCAGGTACCTGTGTGTGCCAAGCACTGTGCCAAGCACAGGGGAACAAAAATGAGCAGTACAGGTCCCTGCCCACCAAGCAGCAGGGGTTTACCAGGATCACGGGTGCCAGATTTAACAAATAGAAAATACAAGACACCCAGTTTAATATTAAAGAACAAACAATTTTTAGTATAAGTATAATCGTTTTAGTATAATATAATACATTTTTAGGGACATACTAAAAAATTTCAAAAAATTTTGTTGTTTAGCTGAAATTCAAATTTGGCAGGGCATCCTGTATTTTACCTGCAAACCTACCCCAGGACACCTGCCCTGCCCCTCTTGGTGTTGGTGGACATCCAGGGATAACTCACAAGTCCCTCCTGGCCAAAGTCCCCTCGGAGGGAAATCTGAGGGAGATAGAAGTCATGCTCCCAGCTGAGAGTCCTCTAACTCACTTAAGCCATAGTGCTTACTCACCAACACCTGGTACCTGGAGACGGGGCAGGGAAAAGAAGCTGTAGGACCGTCCTCTCCTAAAGTCTGATGCCATTGCATTCTCCAGGGACATCACTTTCCTCTGAGATATGGAATATTGACCAGCCTGTGTTTCAGTCATTGATGTTTTCTTTATACATTAACACAAGGTATAGGCAGGGCAGATTAAATTCCAAGGGAACGACAGTAATAAAAACAATTAATTATAATAGTATAACCCAGTGGTCGGCAAACTGCGGCTCGGGAGCCACATGCGGCTCTTTGGCCCCTTAAGTGTGGCTCTTCCACAAAATACCACGTGCAGGCACGCACGTACAGTGCGATTGAAACTTCGTGGCCCATGTGCAGAAGTCAGTATTTTGTGTAAGAGCCACACTCAAGGGGCCAAAGAGCCGCATGTGGCTCCCGAGCCACAGTTTGCCGACCACTGGATAACTTAACGTCTATTGACTGCCTGTTATGTGCTAGGAGCAGCACTTCACCCTGGTTCTGTCATTTCATCTTCCCAACAATCCTATGAGTTAAGTAAAGTATGGACCCCCTTTCATAGGTGGGAAAATGGATATAAAGAGTACAATGAACAAAAGAAAGATCTCCATAAATAAGAAAATTTTATTTTTTAAAAATCAGAAACTGATCCAATAAAATTATCTAGGACGATTTACTATAACCATGTGAAAATTGATGTTTGGGGGGTCGGGGGGATGCTACTTTTCCCTGCGGCCCCACAGGAACAAGAAGAGACTTTATTTAGGGGAGGGCAGATCAACCAGAATAAGAGAAGGGCTAGGGAGAGAGCAGCAGAGTTGCTCAGCAGGGAGGAGAGCTGGCCAGGGCTCTGCAGGCTTCACCTCCTACCTCTAGCACAGGCACTGCAGTGACACACAGGTGAAACAGTGGCCACTTTTAGCTGGGAGGAGACTAAGCAGCCTTGAAGCCAGAGGTTTCCTGGATATCAGGGCCCCAGCTCCTAGGCATGGCTGCCGGCCACCAGCTCAGCTCTTGGCCCTGACTAGTGCTGGAGGAGCTGTCTTCAGGCAGAGCTCAGGCAGCTGGCAGAGGGTCCCCACCGCTTGCTTCTCCTGGGCCCAAGGAGGCTTGGGAAGAAGATGGCAAGGAAGAGGAACTGGAGTCTAAAACCTTCCTCCATACCCACCTGGAAAGAAACAGTAGAGGCCTCTGACTTCAGGCCTGCCCTGACTACAACCACCATAGGTACAATCACTATCACTGGTAATCAGTATGGGAACCTGTGCCTTGGTAGGCAGGAAGCCAGGAGACTAGTGGTCCTGACCCATCTTCTTCCATCTAATATCCTACTGGTGCTTTCCATTGGCCAAACCCAACAAAACAACCCCCCATAAAAGCTATTATGTACAAAGAAAAAAAAACTAGTAAATGTATGAGAAATTATTTCTTTAAGAACTCACATATTTTGAGAATTAAACATGTATATAATGCTCAATATGTGATATATGCATATTGAGGTGTACTTTGTGCTTCACAAATTTTTAAGTTTTGATAATCCCAGCTATAGAAATTTCTGAAATACATTTCTTGGAACCAGAGAAATGGTAGAAAATACCCCCCCCCCCAAATTTCTCATCTGAAGAAGGTTTATTGGATCTTTTAACATTAACCTTGGTAATCGTCATGGTTTGTAAAATAGCATCCAATGAATTATACTGTCTTGACTTCATTTGTAACAGGAAATGAAACCACTTCTGGATAGGCGACGTCGGAGTCTCCCATCTATTTGTGGGCAGCCAGTATCATACATGTGTCAGAAAGGGAATCATGTTCATGATTAGCCTTTATTCCCATTCGACTCATGTATGTTTCAGTCATACATGACTATGGATAATACATTTTTCATTATGTATGAAAAAACAGAGGAAGCCTATAAAAATTATATTAAAAATGCATAATTCAAATTTTCCCAGCAATAGCTTACTGTGCAAGAAACAATGTCCTGGTTACCTAAGGGGTGATCCGCTGTCCTTCCCAGCTTGCACCATGAATATCTGTCACTGGCTGGACTAACAAGGGGATTCCAACCACTGAGGACCCCAAACTATAAACCTTCCCTCAAGGCAGGATCCCTCTCGTCCAGCTACAGAAGCTGCAGAATCCAACCCTGCCAACCAACCTTCCCAGTGCTCACCAGAGACATGGCCCAGAAATGGGTGGAACATAACTGAACAAAACAACAACTGTCTCCAGCTTGTTTGTCTTGGTTTTCCTTTTAAAAAAGCAATGCCATTAAAAAAATATCCTTTCTCACCCTCACCTAAGTACTCTGCCACGTTCACTTTGGCCCTTAGGGGAAAACAGTCATATGTTTGCAAAAACCAGAATGTTTCTGTAAGTTTGAAGCCCTTTCCTCAACTTCTAGGAAAAATGCTAAGAGAGCCAAATAAATAAATACACACAAGAAAAAGCAACAGAGTCATCAAGCCGTCTTGATGAGTAGACTTCTAGGGATTATTAACCCTTGTGTTTATAAGAAAGTAATTAATACTAACCCCACGTGATATGATTGATAGTGATTGTTAAATTAAAATAACTCTAGGTGGGCTCATATTAGAAGGCGGGTTAGGGAAGATAAAGGCAGACTCACTTCTGTAATCATTCAGCACCTTAGTGAGCATCGGCAAACTACTAGTGTTTCTGCAGCTTATCTATAGCTCATACTCTACTTAGGGCACTGTGTTTGCCCTTAGAGGGGTTCCAAAATTATTCCCCAAATAGCCCCTGCTTTAAAGGAGGTCATTGGAATGACACATGGGGTGTTATGTAAAAGATATTTGGAACTACTAATATCATTCATGGAAAACCTCTTTTACACAACATATTGAAATTCAAAAAGATGTTTGTAAGATGAGAGAATCACACTGATTTCCATAAAATTAGCAACTGATGATTTCCCCCCTCCACTTGAAATGTTCTTATTCTATCAGTTTCAGTACAAACAGATCAGCATACGTAAATTTTCTAGAAAATACCTGGCATGAATTTTGTATAAAAGCCATGCTTTTGAAGAGCTAGGTAGGAATATGGTAGATGACCATAAAAACTGCTTTGTATTCTCTGAATCCTTCAAAGTATTTCTAATACAAAGTTGACATAAACATCAATGTTTCTAAACTTCTAGCAGAATAAGCTATAGAGACAATTTCAAAAACCTTTGTTCATAGATGTTACTCAATAAAACATTTATTAAATGACTAATAAAAATTTATCAGCCTGGCTGGTGTGGCTCAGTGTTTGAGCATTGACCTATGAACCAGGACGTTACTGTTTGATTCCCATTCAGGGCACATGCCGGGGTTGTGGGCTCAATCCCTAGTGTGGGGTGTGCAGGAGGCAACCAATCAATGGTTCTCTTTCATCATTGATGTTTCTATCTCTCTCTCCTTCTCCCTTCCTCTCTGAAATCAATAAAAATATATTAAGAAGAAATGCATCAGGTAAAGTTTTCAGTTCTGAATTAAAAGCAGTTAGAGAGCAATGCTGTTCTGAAGGGGATATATGACTAGTATCTAATGCAATCATCTTTATTCCTTTAGGAGAAAAATCAGCACTGAAATTGAATTCCCTGAGAAGTTAGAAGGAACCAAGCTCACCGCAGCTGAAAATGAAGACCAAAAAAAGCTCCATGTTAAAATACAGGCTTTTGAAGACAAAATAAATGCTGAGATCAATACCCCTGGATCTATCAGAAGATATAGTTTGGGCCAAGTTTCCAAGGAAGAAAGAAAAGACATTAGATTTAACAGGTATAAATTTTGCTTGGCTGTGTTTTTTTTCCAAATATGTAATTCATGTTGGCTATTGGTTTTATTATCACACTGTTATGGGGTGTTTTTTAAGTATCTTTTACTTATAGTAACCCAAACTTCCATCCTTTCATGAATGAAACTTCCTTCACAATACTTTAATTATCCAAAGAAGCTCACTTTTGAAAAAAAAAAATGAGAATACAAATGGCTTATTTTTTAAAACACTTTTTAAATTCTATAGATATGGAGAATGACTTTCAAAAGCTTCTTAATTTCTGATGAAAAAGCTGAAGGAGAAGTAGAAAAAAAACAATATAAATATATAAGTCCATCATGTTCTAGCTAGTTTTGCCACAAAATTGATTTTTAAATCTATGGGCAGGTGATCTACATCTTTAAAGGATTGGCTTATTACATAACTTGGTGGTCTATGTTTTATCAAATCTGTTAGTAGCACTGATTTTCCGTTTCACACTCTAGAGGAAATAACTTTTGTCCCAGTGTTGTTATTCTTTCTTTTCCTTGTCAGTGAATGGTCACTCTTTACTGTCTCGGCCTTCCCTTTGTTTGTATTGTAGGTCAAAGAGTCTGGCTTTGCACACTGTGCTAACAAAGGGCATGAGTTCAGATGATGGGGAAGTTGTTGAGAGAGGAGATATACCAGCCAGCATCTCCCTTTCAGAAATAGACTCACTTAGCCAAGGAAATAAGTCACCCTTTAAGGCGGACACTGATGGATCACAGCTGGGAAATTCTTCAGTTTCACACCCAAGCATTATACATATAGACTCAGAGAATCTGCCAGAAACAGTAAAAAAAAACTATCAGGAAGAAACTCCAGAGACGACTGTAAGTCCTGTAGAATACCAAGATAAGCTCTACTTGCACTTAAAGAAGAACCTCAGTAAAGTGAAAGCATACGCCATGGAAATCGGAAAGAAGATTCCAGTCCCTGACCAGTGTACCATTGAAGGTAAGATCTCTGAACTCCCCAACTTTGAAAAATTTAAGACATCATTAGAAAAAAAAGGGGGGGGGCTCAAAATGACAGAAATTGCATTTTCTGGTTCTTTTGAAAAAATAGATCATTTTGAAGCACCACTACATTATTTTAATTACTTTTCCCCCCAATAAGGTCAATCATCTTTCTAATTCTCATTTGAATCTACTTCATCTGATTTGTTTGAAACTCAAGGGTATATTGTTTCTGGTTCCTTGTCCCTAGCCATCAAGAAAAACCTAGAAAGGGGTCTGTGGCCCCAAAACAGTCTTTATGGTAGGGGTCCAGCCAGAGGCATTTTTCCACCCACATAATTGTGCAAGGAAACAATACACAGCATTGGGCTTCAATCGACTTTTTCTTCCATTCATTCAACAAGCATTTATGAAGCAGCTACTATATGCTAGGTGCTGAGATTCACCTTTGACCCAAAGAGACACAACTCCTCGCCTCTTGGAGATTAGAGTAGAGAAGGAAAAGAGCACAGCCATGGTCAGGAGGCGGTGTAGGTCCGGAACCAGTGAGAGTGTGAGCTGGTCAGAAAACAGAGGCCAAAGTGAGAAAAGGATGTCAGGGGTCGAGACTTCTCTGGGGTGCACATTTGAAGGAGGTGCCCAAAAAACTCAGTAAAATTTGAAGTAACAATAGAATCAGCAGCAATGTCTTGCCAGCCATGTTGGAGATGAGGTAAGTAGTAATGTGGGTCGCATCTTTATTTATAGCTTTTGATATTTTGTTCACCGTTGTTGTATTCATTTCAATTTTTTAAAATATTGTTTATCTTGAGTACCCAATTTTCTGGTGCCTCCTCACATGTCATGTCTTAGTCCTGTCTCTGGGAAAGATGATGGATTTGAGACATGGGTATTAAAAATGGCAGAGTTGCCCAGACAGTGTGGCTCAGTGGTTGAGATTTGACGTATGAACTAGGAGATCACGGTTCAATTCCCATTCAAGGCACATCCCTGGGTTGCAGGCTTGATCCACAGTGTGGGGCATGCAGGAGGCAACCTATCAATGATTCTCTCTCATCATTGATATTTTCTCTCTCTCTCTCTCTCTCTCTCTCTCTCTCTCTCTCTCTCCCTCTCCCTTCCTCTCTGAAATCAATAAAAAAAATATTTTTTAAAAATGACAGAGTTCCAAGGCAGGCTCACCCTCTGGTCTGGTTTGGATGGCTCCAAGGCACTGCCAGGGCAATTAGATCTTTCCTATAGCCATTCTTAGGCAGCAGGCATGTTCTTCCCTTGAGATTCAGATGGTTCAGATGGAAGTCTTAGCCCTCTCCTTGGACATGACATCTTTTCACAGGCTACAGCCCTCACTGAAAAAGCCAGGCAGCCCATCTTCCAGAAAGAAGTACTGCTGAAGGATAGTGACTCCAATTCATAGTCACTCACCTACTGACCATCCTCCCCTTCCAGGTTTAGGAACTAGAAGGAGTTTTCCTACTCTATTTTCTATCCCAACTCTCACTCCAAATCAGAGGGAAGAAGATATTCTCACACTAACAAATGCAAGGGGCTTAGTGGGTTTTAGGGCTTGGGAATGATGGATATTATTATTTAGCATGTCTGTCTAGAATCTGACATTTTCAAAGGTGTTTACATTCATTTATTGATTAGCCTTCTTTTTAAATGTTGAAAATAAAAGTGATATTGCTCATATTCAATATAACTTTTGGATAATGAAGTATATCAGGACTTGGGAATAACTAAAATCAATCAAACTCAACTAATACAAACTCTTTACAATTGCTCATTTCACTAGTAATCTATGCATTTATGCACAAGTTGAAGAATTTGATTTAAGAGAGGTTAAATGAATTTCCCAGTTTGGCAGAGGAAGTCTGTAGCAAATAGAAAGCTAGCCACATTTCCATCTACAAGAATAGTTTCTGTTTTGGGGGTTTCTTGCTTTAAGTTTAGCTTAAAGCATTCAAGGTATGCTACATGGTGAAGTCCTGCAGAGTTACTTCAAGCATCTAGTTCTCAAAAACATGTGGTATTTCTTATTGCCTTAAATTATTTTGTGTGTTTGAGAGTTAACTAGGTGACTGGGTGGTTTGTTGGTTTTTTCTCCAAAATGTTGAATGAATCCATCATCTTTACTAACATAAATAAATAAATAAATAAATAAATAAATAAATAATTTTCTTTTGATGTTTCCTATCAGGAATGACCTAAAACTGAGTATGTATATTTTTAAGTTGACACTTAGGAATTCACTCATACTTTTATAATTTCCTGGATGTTCTTGGTAAATTCCTTGTGCAGATATATGTGTGAGGGATGAAAGATTTATATGACTCAATGTAAATAAATCCACCAAGAAAGGCCTCATGCTGACTGCAGGGGACACGCTGTTATTATTTCAGAGATTGTGTAAACCATTCAGCAAAATGCCAACAGTCATCTGGGTGACACAGTTTTGCTTGGTCTCATGAGTTCACTCGGCTCAACAATACAGTGCTTCTTTCATAAAGATTCATAGAAGGAAGATTTAGGCTTAGAGATTGTTATGCTTAATGTGTTGTGGGTATATGATGTCTTTCTTGCAACTTATGCAAAGTAATCAAGGTACAAAGGGAAGAAGCATAAAAATCACTTCCACAATATTAAACAGACAAATAGCCAGCAGGAAACAAGATCAACAACAAAGGGTTGAGATGAGTTTAGTCTGGTGTTACAAAGTCCATACTATGAAAACATGACAAAACAACCCTTTAAAGAAATTGCTTTTTGGTATTGGTTAGAATCATATGCCACAACTGATATTTGACTTCCTATATTTTTACCTATAAACCAACACTTGCATACAGTTCAACTTAACACTTTGGTAATAAATGGGGTTGAAGAAACAGGTACCTGACTAGGTACAGTGCAGCAGAATTCAGTATATGGTGAATCAAGGTCACAAATAACTCTCCTAGCCTCAGTCAGCTACCTTATTATTGATCACAGTGCAAACAGGCAATCTACACTGATAAAAGAGAAAAATGCAAATTGACCATACCTTTGCGACACCCACTAGCCAATCAGGCGTGAGTATGCAAATTAACACAGCAAAGATGGTGGGTTAATTTGAATATGCAGGCGCCGAGCAGGGACGCTTGCATCCCGCACCGCCCCAGCCGCTCCGGGCCTCTGGGCAGCGTGGGAAAGCGGAAAGGCGGCTCCAGCCAGAGTGAAGGCCCATTCTTGCACGAATCTTCAGGCATTAGGCCTCTAGTAGAAAAGGCGGCTCCAGCCAGAGTGAAGGCCCATTCTTGCACAATTCTTGCACAAATCTTAGGCATTAGGCCTCTAGTAGAGTATAAAGAGATCAGCAAAAATCTACCAGCATGTCTGGAAAAGCTGTCAAACCCCAAGTCTTATTGAGTTTGGGTCAGCAGTGTCATTTTGGTTATGAAAGAGCTTGTTGTCCCCAAGTCAGTAATTCTCCCCTGGACCTTCGAGGCTTTAGCACCGGTGCAGGTTTGCCAACTACTGTAAGTTATGTATTCATACACAGACTGATGGTCTTATATCACTGCCTAATTATATTTACATACAAGACCAAAGCAATTCAGTTCATCTACTAAAGGGCATGTTAAAAATCTAAACCACTGTTGTTCGTTTATGTGAACAAAAATGATTAGAGGTTAAAAAAAAATCATGATATTGAAATAAATCCTTGAAAATCTGGATTTCCATAAAGGATGATTTAAAAGCTTACAAGAACCCATCAATGCTGCTTTAGTTAGCTTTGAAGTATTTCTCGATTGGGTGAAAATAAATCCCATCTGTAGAGCATATCAGCAAGCTGACTTGCAGAAAGCTAATTTTAAAGCTAGTAATGTTGTCCTTTCTCTAATAGACCCACATGAGTTGATTTTTCTTGACTTGAACAGATATAAGGATATCTAAAGGTGAAATAAAGTTCAGTGTAACTATCAAGCACCAGAAGCTGTTTTCAACATTAATTACAAATAGAGCTTCCTTATTGAAATTTTGCTTGTAGTCAAGTCCACTCTCATGTTGGGATGACAGAGGGGCAAAGCCAAGACCAGTCCCGATCTATTCCTGCTCAAGTTGGTCCAGTCTGGGGGGTGATAATGGTAACACTCATCCACTTACTGGTTCTGGGGAAGGTTTCTTTCTTTTTAAAAATAGTTTGGTTTACTCATGGGACTGAGATCATTTATCCATGGGGAGAATTGTGAGATTTAGAGAAAGAAAAAAAACCCTAAGTTTTTACTCACAATCCTAGAGGAAAAAAACAGCAAATAGTATAGATGTTACAAATTTCCTGAAGCCTTATTTAATTGAAGTGATCCCTTGGGCCCACTTGTTGGGAAAACCTTTTCTAGAGAATTTTTCTTGGTACTTTGAAATTTATCTTGGATTACCTTACCTTATTCATCAGTTCCTATTTCTCCGAAGTGTGGATTTTAGTCAAAAACAGACAGTTAAAATGTTGGCTGTGTTCTCCTCTTTACTTTCTCCTGCTACACATATCCTGGATCCAGTCATCTGCAATGGCCTACAAGAAACATCCAAATAATAAGAAAGCCCTGCAAATCCTTTTGAAAAGATCGCCTCCCAATTACTCTATTGTGTTAACACCAGATCATCACATCACCCGTGAGGGTGTTATACTCTTTAACCCATGAAACATGTTGCAGAGTCCCACCAGAAGGCATCAAATAACTTTACTTCTCATTAGTTATGTGTTCAAAGACTCCTCCTTCTTAAAAAATGAAAAAGTTGGATTTTCTTTGAACATTAAAATAAATAAAGAAAAATACCCTAACCATGCTAATGGACAAAAGGGTATGTTGTTTATCTTCATCTTGGTTTACATGATATTTATCTACAGAACAGATGTACATTTATCCAACCAGGAAGCAGCTTAAAGTAAAATTGGAAAACACATGTACATTCTTGGGCCATTTCTGTGTGAAAATTCAGGAGAGATGATATGCCTGTAAATGAAGTGAGTCATCTAAACCCTTTAAAATGGACAGTTTCTCTAATATAGTATCCACCTTGAATATGTCCCTAGTAAGTGTAAAGGAACCTTGCTAATAAATAAGTAGGAGTACAAGTATATACATACGTGGAGCAACACTGTGCAGGAGTGCCTTTCAGTACATCTTACCTTAAAGGTGGCCACATTAGAAGATGAAAGAGAAGGAGAAAAGGAGGAGGTATTTTTTAGGAGCAGAAGTAGTTTGCTGTGGCATATTTCATAATCTTAAATATTTTCTCCTAATTGTATTATGTTTTTTAAATATAAGGCATTGTACTCTTACATCTGCCAGACAGTGTTGTTATCTTGTTTTAGGGAAGCTCCTCTTCAGAGATTATAATCAGTCACCCATTATTGTTGTTTGGAGACGGTCTTTGCTCCCGAGTATACAGTGCTGTGTGAAAAGGTCTCAAGCACTGAGGGTCTCAGCAGAAGAGGCCATTCAGATCCAGTTTGCCACAAACCAAATCTCGAGAAAGTGAATGTTATTTTTCCATTTACTTCCTTTATGAAACTGGCATGATATGTCCTTTAGGGAAACAAAATGGTCCCTAGATA
Source organism: Myotis brandtii (assembly GCF_000412655.1). Lineage (NCBI taxonomy): Eukaryota > Metazoa > Chordata > Mammalia > Chiroptera > Vespertilionidae > Myotis > Myotis brandtii. The sequence continues at coordinate 3,974,279 of NW_005366679.1, read as the reverse complement.
TTAACAAATCTCATTTAATAAATGAGCAAATCCATATTTCTGAGCACTGTTGGTGATGAAAAGTTGGTAGTTGGGGAACTAAAAAGAGATTAAACAGCTAGGTAAAGGGTTTTGGTATGACAGGGGAAAGGAAAAAAAGATAATTTCCTCTTGTTTGTTCCACAACAACCATCAAACTTCAGATGATGAATTTTTAAATGTTTTTTTCCAAAAACATAGGCAATGGCATAGTTGGCAATCGGGGATCCGGGAATTTGATCATTGGCAGCATTAATTTGTGTTGTAGTCCATTTTCAGAGAGGAGATGTTCACAAACTGCAGATGAGTCTGAAGCAGACAGAGCCTTGTGCCATGTGTTGGCAGGTGCACTTGGATGGGATGAGAAAGAGCTGAATGAAGGACACCGAATCCCTGGGTTTCCTCTGTCCACATTGCTGCCCTGGGCACCTTAGAGACCAGTGAGAAATTATAAAATGCAACTTTTTCTTTTCTTACAAAAAGATTCAGTGGACTTTTAGGAATAAACTGTTTTACAGAAAATAATCACTTTTCAGATGAAATGTTCACATCAATTATTCAACAGTCATTAAAATATTATACCACCATTAAAATGAGCCACAGATGTGGGAAATAAAATACCATTGTGGAAACACTGAATATGATTCTGCTTCTCACATCAAACTTCCTATTTTCTAACTTCTAAGTAGCTTTTTCAGATTGGCTTCTATCACTAGTAGTATGCATGTAAGGTTCCTTCAGGGCTTGACAGTTCATTTCATTTTAGAGCTGAGTAATATTTCATTGTATGGATGTAACCCCTCTCCCTCCCCCATAGTATTACACCGAATAGTTTTACTCCCATTAAAATTCTCTTTGCTCTGTTTATTCATCCTATTTATCATTCATTCATTCATTCATTCGTTTGTTCGTTCATTCATTCATTCTACAACTATTTCTGAGGGCCTACTACCTGCCAGCATCAATCTAGGAACTTAGGAAACATTGGTGAACAAAACAAACAAATATCCTTGCCTTCATGGAGACTGTTTTAGTGGGAAAATACACACAATAAATAATAGATGATAAACAAGTAAACTATATAGGGTGTTAATAAGTATTAAATGCTATGATAAAAGTAAAAATAGAGCTGGCTAAGAAGAACCAAAGAGAAGGAGGGGAAGAGTTCTAAAGAAAACATCAAACTGTTACATCAACTTTCTCTAAAGAATCAGATTGAGGATGGGGGTTGAGGAGAAAGGGAAGGGAAAGGAGAAACGTGCATAATTTAAAGTTTTGGAGAGAGATGCTGGTAACTTTGACCCAGGTGAAAACTCCAGACTCCCCAGCATCCTGTCTCACCAGAGTCTATAGGATTGGGTTTCAGTCCCGACTCTGTTGATGGGCAGTTTCAATTCCTCAAACAGGTTCTTCATTTCCTTGTGCCACCACTTCCTCACCCTTATCCCAAGAGTATTACAGGGTCATGGGTCTTCAACTTATGCTCCTCAAAGAGACCTCAGGCTCCCCTCTTTCCTTCTCTCCCTGCCCTGCCAACAGAGCAGCTATGAGTTGGCGGAGTTTACACACTGACCTTCCTGATATATATCTAAACCAAGAATTCTGCAGCTTAAAGAAACTTGAAAAACACTCAGCTGGATCATTTTTATGTCCTTTTTTCTAAAAGGTCCTTTATGCTCTAAATTAATTATTTCTAAGTGCCTTATGTCAAAGCTGGCAAAATGTAAAACTGGTTATTTGGCCAAGTCCTTCATCAGCCTCAACTTTATTGCTCATATTATATCTTCACAATAAAATTTTAAAATAATATTTTTATTTCATGTTAATTTCCTGTTCTTTCCCCAGACATCTGTACTCAACAGTTTACTACAATTTCTTAGGAGAAAGTAGGCCGGATTGTTTAATACTTTTGAGGTGTCTATCTGCCCAAATTATTAATAGCTATCAAACAGCAAATGACCAATTATGATTAGCAAATGAATGCATTGTGCATGTCGTGGCTGGTCTATTTGTAGTCAAATTGTTTGGGTTACCTTACTTAATGAAAATCGATCTTATTTCAAATTGTGTATGAGAGCCTATAAAAATATATAATAAAATAAAAGAAGATGATTCACTGAATGTGAGGGGGAAACAAACATAGAGAAATAAAATATATCCAGTAGTTGAGTTATTTTTCAGAAATTTATATCTGAAAATTTATACATTTACTTCTGAGCACCCTAGTGGCCATAGTAAGGAGGGAAACAAAAATCAGTTAAAAATCCACAATGTCCATAAATAAAAGCATGACAATTTCCAAGAAGAAAAAAGAAAGCTGTTTACTTATTTGATTGATGACTACTGTGCTCACTGAAGCTGGTTCATCAGAAGAGGTGTTTATATTATGCAACAAACATGTAAACACTAAATATAACAATAGAGCACTGGTTCTCAGCTAGAGGCAATTTTGTCCCCAGGCTGGGAACTTTTGGTAAATGTCTAGATATATTTGTGTTTATCATGACTGAGGGAGGAGAGACAGGGGCTACTGGCAGCCAGTGGATGCTGCAAAACTGCCTACAACAAATAGAAAAGCCCCAAGACAAAGAATTATCCAAACCAAAATATCAGTAGTGGTTGAGAAACCCTGAAAGACTGCCTTGCTTCTCAAAATGTGGCCCATGGACCAGCAACATTGAGATCCCCTGGTTACCCATTAGAAATTCAGATTCTAAGGCCTATCCTAGACCTACTGAACCAGCATCTACAGTTTAACAAGATGCCTCCAGTGATTGATATGTGCATTAATGTTTGAGAAGCATTATTACTATGGAAATAATAATATTTCCCAGGAGTAAAGAATTTTCTTCCTTACAAGGACTTTGTGATTTAATTAACTCTTTGTTTAATCAGCACCTCTCCATTGAAGAGATGAGTATTCTTCTCACAGACACTCAAAGATACCAGGATAAGTCATCTGGACTGCTCATGACACTCCATTTGTGGTCCTCATTGCCCTTTGGTTCCTCTCACAGGATAGGGGTTTTTAAAAAGGATAAATTGGCTTGGAAGACAGGAAACTGTACTCCTTGGTATCTGTTTGAATTTTTAGTAATGTGAACTTCTGACTTTTTATGTACATAGTATTTAGTTTTTCAAGGAAGATAGTTTTAACAGCTAGCTTTAAAATACCTACAAGTATCAAATATGTTTCAATCATGCTTAGCCATGTTGTGTAAATGAATTCAAAACATACAGATTACATTTCCCTTAAAATATGCAGAGAATTTAAAGAAAGAAAGAAAGGAAGAAAGAAAGAAAGAAAGAAAGAAAGAAAGAAAGAAAGAAAGAAAGAAGTTTTCCTAAATTCAAAGCATTGAACAGTAGTTTGAGACAATTATCTATATGTGATTTCACCTATCTTTGATATTTAAAGATTAATCCATTGTCCCTCATTTCTTCTAAAAGGAACTGAATTTATTGTACTTTGGACCATCTTTTCTTTACTGAATCTACATGATTTTTTTCTAAGTTCTTTTAAAAAGAACCTTACAAATATTTAAGTAATAGCGATCCTCTCTAGTAAATGTAGACAATTAAGACTATTTCTACATCCTTATCATGTCTTTATACTGAATTTTTATTTTATTTCATACCAGCTCAAATACAGTTACACCCTGAGGGTTTTTGTTCATTGGCTTTTAACAAAGCCTTTGAACTCTTATAAACAATTGAATCTACAGTAAAAGAATCAAGACCAAACTAGTCATCCTTTGTATTCTTACAATATTGATATAGTATCATCTTGCTGTAATTCCAATGTCAAATATACATTAAACACTTACGATATTTGTTAATGTTTCCACAAATTTTGTTATGTTAAATTTTGCATTCTCTGGATCATTGTATATTTTTAACTTATGTACAACAGCAAGAAGGATGTTCTGTCTTCCTAACGTAATTCAGTAACTATATAAAATTAAAGGGTTTATTTGGGAATTTAAAAGTACTAAAATATGAGGAAATGTCCAAAGAAAAGATTAAACAATAGTATATTGCCATCCTTGGTTTGTTAGTTATCTGTGAATACTTTTAATGTAAATTATATTGCCCTAATGGGGAAGGAACACATCTAAATTCAAGTTAGAGCCTAGTTTTTCAAACACTTGGGGTCTAAGAAATCCCCAAATGCTTTTCATCAAGCATTGCTATTGCTAACTTGAACTTGTCTGCATTTTAAGGAAATGTAATTAAGTGTTTCAAATTCACTTTCACTTTATCCATCAAGATATGGTTTGGTGAAATCTTCTGATCCCTATGGGGTGTGTTACTGATAATAGAAATCTCATCAAGAAATGGCCTTTGTGGTATTAAGACAAGACCTGCATCAGATTGCTGTAATGATGACCCTGCTGACTTTTGAAGGAAAAAAAATCCTTTTTCAGGTTTTGGTCACACTCCTTTCCTTCTAGCTCAGATACCTTTAAAAATGAAACAAAACCTAACTTGACATGGAATCGGGAATCAGCTGGTTGTGGGCAAGGTGTGTGCAGGGAGATGTAGATAAACCACTCTACTCATTCATTTTAGGTAAGGTCGGGCATGGAACTACCCATTACAAAGTAACGATGGGAGTTAGGGACCATAGACAGTCTGAGAATTCTCATTCTCTTTTTTAAAAAAAATATATATTTTTATTGATTTCAGAGAGGAAGGGAGAGAGATAGAAACATCAATGATGAGAGAGAATCATTGATCGGCTGCCTCCTGCACACCCACTCCTGGGGATCAAGCCCTCAACCCGGGCATGTGCCCTGACAAGGAATCGAACTATGACCTCCTACTTCATAGATTGATGTTCAATCACTGAGCCATACCAGCTGGGCTCCCCTTCTCTTTTCTAATCCAAAGTTACACCTTCTTGAGCAGGAGCTGCAAATAAATTTCTATCAGCAGTGCATCCCTTTAGAGTCTCACCCTTTCTCCATTACCTTCAGACAGAAGGGGCTGAAGTTCTCCAGGCAGATGAGGGTCTGGAGACACAAGAACTTAAAGGGAGAGTGTGGGGTGTGGTGTCCCCAGTGAATGGACCAGTATCATAAGAGCAATCATAGCTGGGAGCTGCCTTTGTAGCTGCTCACCCAGTACAGGGTCCAGTGTTTGATGTCAGCCCAGGAGGAAGAGCAAGGTGGATGAACAGTTTTCAAATTTAACATGTGAAGAGTTATCAGATTTTCCTCTATGAGTAACATTTATCTCACTGCTATATTGGTTACAAGATATTGAATCTGTATCACTACCTTTCTTTAAAAGGGTATTCTTATGCCATACCTTAGTAAAATATATTTCTTTCCCATGGCATTCACTATGACACCAAGAATAAATGTAGTAATTCCAAAAATTTTAACATTTTTCGAACAAGTTTGAAATATAGAAAAATATTTATATCAAGTCTTGCACTATTATTATTATTATCAGCTTGCATTCCAAACCAGAGGCTGGCAAACTTTTTAAATAAAAGGCCAGATAGTAAAATTTTAAGGCAGAGACAGGCCATGCAGTCTCTGTTACAACCACTGAGCTCTGTCATTGTAGTGTAAAAGCATCCATAAACAATACATAAATGGATGAACATGACTGTGTTTCAATAAAACTTTACACAAACAAGCAGTGAGTCAAACTTGGCCGAGAGCCATAGTTTATGAAGTCCTGTTCTAGACAATTGATTTATATTGATTGCCACATTCACCCAGAGTTTCATGTTATAGATGGTATTTAAGGACTTCCGACACCCCTCCTAACACACACACACACACACACACACACACACACACACACACACACACACAAGACTTTTAGTAAACATGGCTGGTTGAACACATGTTTACCTGTACTACCACTAAAATTCCACTTAAATGATATAAAAAAAATTAAAAAGCATAAGCTTAGGAGAATGGAGGAGAAGATAGCAGACAAAAGATGTCTACAAAATGTTTGGCAGAGTAAAGAGGTGCAGACTTGGTAGTAAATAGTGTCTATAATAGCACTTGTGATCTAAGCGAGGCGCCTCATGAGAAGAATTTGGTACAGTTCTACTGATACCTAGTGAGCTGGTGTTGGAAGGGTGCAAATTGCTTCTCAAGGAAGCTGTGTCCTAACCTGATGCAATCACTGGTTGAGCTTATTGTAAAACTCCAGTGAGTGGGTGGGCGG
>NW_005366679.1:3950807-3967135 GCF_000412655.1 Myotis brandtii | reverse complement strand
GGGGGCCTGACTCCAACTATAAATGTTTGGTATTCAATGAGCTTATGGAATGAGAAGAATCGTGCCAAAAAGAACTAGCAGTGTAACATCAGTGCTTTTCTGCTATCAACCTATCCTGAAACCCTTTTCCTCCAGCATTCTTTCTAAGAGCCAAGGGAACATTTGCTCATATTTGCAGTGTCACTCTTAGTACCCACTGATGAGATGCCATCATGCAAGGAAGGAAGGGGCCCAAAGTAGGAAGACAAGAAATGGCAGAAAGAAGGCCTTGGGGATGCTGATTTGCATGTCTGGGTCTCTGTCCACAGAAGAAAGTGGCAGACAGAAGGAGGCTGGTCGCTATGGTGCCTGGTGGGCTATTCGGGTGTCTCACTCCACGGCCCTGTGAGAGCCCCGCAGACAAAGGCCGTGTGTTAGGAAGTGTGTGCTCTGTTGTGGCAGATGCACACTTCAAGGACCACTGGGCTCATATAGAACAGGCTTCACCTACTCTGAGCCAATAACTCCCTTCACCTTTATTTGAAAAAATTGATGAGAAAAAAAATATGCAAAGTTGCCTGAGTTTTCTAAGACAGACATTTTGTGTGCTTTATTCTCTCTTTTGTCCCAAAGCAGACACTAGTCATATTCAGGTTCCATTTGCTCCGCTCAGAGTGAAAACAATTAGGCTACTTGGATTTTTACCACCCCCATCACATTCTTGTCTTCCCTCTGATTTGACTTCCTTTCCTCATAATAAATCTTCCTATCTTTGATGTTCTGTCTCCTGTCCTCAGTTCATTGTATTTGCATTTCCTTAGCTCGTGCACATTCCTTTCAGTCTGTAGTTTGCTCTACTCCCTTTGAGAATGTCAAGGAACAAACACCCCTTCATATCCCATGCTCACAGAGTTTCAACAGCAGCTTCTCAGAGACCATTTCATTGAGCATAGAGCATCACAATATCGAGGAAGGTGATTAGGGGAGGAGGCCGGTTACTACTTTTCAGTTTTGACAGAAGGTAAAATTAAAATCAAATCAAATTCAGCAGCTCTTCCTCCCTTCATGGGTCAGGAAAGGTATAAAATACAAGGAACCGTAGCCTCTCCTGGTTGTGGGGCATTATCCCTGCCACCATTTCCCACTCGATGCTGTCTGCTCATGCTGGCATCTGGTCTCCAGCCTACTGGAGTCTAGATTAATGTGGATTCCTAAGGCACCTGTGTGCCCAGAACCATCAGTAAGGACATCTGCTGACAACCTGCTCTTATTACCCTTGGATTTATGCTAAGTGGTAGTTGTATTTGGAGAAGGGCCTACTCAACAAGATGTGAGTAGGACCTGTAGGAAGAGCTTTGGTCATCTCACTAGAGCAACATACTTGGGAGGAGTTATAATCTTAAAAAGGAAATAAAATTAACCTTTACCACCTTTTGTTACACTCTTTGTTAGCATTTTATTCTCAGAGCACAGTATGGTCACATCATTTCCTATAAATTCATTGGATCTGATGTGAGTTGCTTCGTGTGAATGTGATCTCTTGAAGCTGGGGGACCTTGTGTAAGTCATCTTTCTATGGATGCTTGGGAAGTAGACCACCCCTGTGGCCAGAAATAATCTTCAAAGTTCTCTTCTAAGAGTTACCAATGGATCTTAGAGGTCATCCAGGCCAACTTGGCTATGAAGTCATCTATCAAGGTTTATACAAATTAAAAAAAAAAAAAAAAAACAAGCTACCAGGCCTAGAGAGGTCTTTGAGGACTGTTTATACCAGCACCATTGTCCAGGTTCTTTCTCACCCTAAGGCCCAGACCTGGACTACTTTATCCTCACTCTTCACCTCACTCCCTCCTGCCTGTCCTTGAGGTTTCAGCACAAAAGTTGGTTCTTCAAAGCAACCCTCTCTGACCCCATTCCTATTTAAATGAGCTGTTCCCATATTGTTTGGAGAAGGGCATTTTTCCTGTGTTTTTTTCTTCATAGCACTTAGCATGAAACATTTTGTGTTTTGCTGCATTATTCTTTGTTTTTTCTCTCCCCTACTAGACAAAATAGGTAGCACATATTTTATTTACTACTACATAGCTAATGTCTACACTGCAGGAACTCAGTAAATGCATGTTGAATGAATGACCTTTTGAAAATTCCTGAGTCTATGTCTATACTATATTAAACCTCTTTTAATAATTATTTTTTCTAATGCTTAGAAAGCCAAATCTTTAAAAGGAGCTCAATCAGCCCAAACTAACCTGCATATGTCTGGATATTTTGGGATTTTATTTTTTTCAGTTTCTATTTCTTTTACCTTCTTCCCAGCTAACCTTTGCCCTTTAAAAACAAACACACAAGAAATAGGGAATTATTTGTAAATTATTGAACAAAGAAATACATGTATTATAAATAATATAAATAGACTACCATTTGGTCTCTGCTATTGGTTTGTCTGTATCAGTGCTGTATCGAGGGCTGTAAACTAACAGTGACTGTCTTTTGTGTTTACATGTGGTTTATGCTTCTAGTTTCAGGCTCCAGTAATTTCTCTATGGACTTGTTCTTTCCAAATAGGCCAACTTATTATTTTTCAGAATAGCTTACTTTATTGAGATTCTTTATGGTGCTTAATAAATATTTATTGAATAAAATAATAACTGAATTAATTATTTTATTTAATCCTGATGAAAAGCTAGCAGCCTAGTTATTATTGTCCTAATTTTATGGATGAGAAAAATTTAGAAAAAAAATGTAGCCTGTCCCAGGTAATATAACCAATAGAAGGCAGAGTCAGGACTCCACCTTGGATTCATGGCCTTGTCACTGGCTGGCTGTCCCACACTGCCATTATAGATGTGCCATTTTCCTCCCCACACCCATGCTTTTGGCCATGCTGTTGCTCCTCTATGAGCCCTCTGCTCCATTTATCTAGACCTGCCATTCATCAAGTCCAGATCCAGTCTTACCCGTTCTGTCCTCAGTGATTCCAGTTACTACTAATTTTGCACTTCATGGAGTAAAGCATTTAGCACAGGATATCATTACTAACACTTCTGTCATCAGAGCAAAACCAAAACCACAACCAAATCAAAGTAGTTTAGAGCTCCCGCCCCAGCCCCCCCCCCCCGCCCCCCTACTCCCGCAAAAGCACCTTCCTCTTCCTCCAGCTAAATTGCACAAGGGTTTTGAAGAACTTACAATGGCACTTGCCTGTGGGGGGGTTCTGGTAATACAGATGCTAAACTGATCCTCCAGCTGGGTGGAGGAGGGAACATTCTCCACTCACACCTAGAGGCACTGGGAAGACATCATTTCCCATAATGACTGGGACAAAGAAGCAGTTCAGGTTCTTCTCTAAGCTTCTGTCCCCCCGCCTCCCACCCGGCAAAGTGAGGGGGTGCAAGGAGGAGCATTTTAACATAACAGAAAATAAACAATAAACAGATATATAAGGCACTTGTATGGTGTGTGAAATACTATGATGGATAAAAAAAATTGCACTTTACCTTGGATTACATTTTTTAGATTCATATATTCCTAATATCTCTTTTTAAATTATAAGGCTCTCAATACTAATAATGATGATTATGTTAGACATTTTCCTGGTGCAGGGTAACAAATAAAATCAACTTTCTTCAAGCTTATCAGGTATCCATATTATTATAGCAGCTGTACCAATGAAAGGTAATCTGTAACATCTTTCAGAATGTATGTTGTAAGAGTACAATTCTTATGAAAATACCTTCCTTGGAGGCTTTCAGTCATACTTGTAGGCTGTAGTATTGAGTTTCTCTTAAGACTAGAATTGTGTTCTAAAATTAGCTTCCAGATTTATGGTATATTCTCAGATCTTCTTGCACAAAAGTAGTTGCTTTCAATTCAGTGAAACCTTATTTAGCAGTAGTGAATGAAACAAGATGTTCCCTAGTTTTTTTGACATCAGACACATGATTATGGGATCAGCTTAGAACAGATTCCTAGCGAACATTCTAGGAAAGCCAGGCTTGATTAGGAGCTGCTAAAGGCCACTTCTTGCAAAAGCTGCAAAGAGTTTGAGATACTTTATGTACATTGTGCGGAAGTCCCATGCATTTTAGACCAACCTATCTGACCTAATCAGGACTCTTGGTAAATATATATCACTCTCCTAACAGTGTTCTCTTGAGGCTGCTGGCTGGTGAATAGGCCAGAAGGTCTTAGTTCAGAACCGACAACTGGAGAGAGCAATGAGCTAGATGATTCACATATAGATAATCTTAGACCTGTTCTTCTTTCTTCAGAAGAAAGAAATGTACACAGACCCATTTTAGTAGAATTTAATAATAAAATTTCCTAAAATTTTCTGTGCCCTCAATCTGGTTGCTGTTATACATTTTGCAGAATTGTAAAGTAATTGGTAGCACATGGATCGGTACCTGCAGGGGATCATGGCTTGCCTGCCTTGTTTGCCTCTGCACAACTTTTGATAAATCTCTGTTTGGTAGAGCCAAATGTTTATTTATAACACATGGGCTTCCACTGACTCAGTGCGACCACAAAGTACCCTGTATCATTACCAGAAATCAACTACATTAGCATCATGCAAAATATATATGTATATTTACATATACATGCATGCATATGTATGTATTTGATTTAAAATTCATATAAATTCCAAAATTACTTTTGCATCTGCAAATTGTTCTAGCTTCTATAAAAATATCCCAGGTTTTTTTCTGATCACATTGATGTTGACTATTTTGTATTCGTACTGCTTGAACATGTAACCTGTATTTGGTAACCGTCAGGAGTACATGGTAAGAAAAAGTTGACTTCTTCCAAATGAACTTACCCTGGAGTATTTGTGATTGGATAAGTGCTCATGTTCCTCTTTCTAGAACTGAATTGATTAATCGTTGCTGTTAGAGGGTGAATTCCTTCCACTGGTAACCTAAAATTCTCTGAAGAAGTAATAAAAGTATCAATATAGTCATATAAAAATAAGTTCAATTTTAAATTAGTTTCATATTTTACTATATTTTACTATTTTTATTTGGGGGGGGGAAGATTGGCTAAATTCCTGGAAATATTAGAAATGACACTGGAACTAACACAAAAATATGAGCAATGTTATGATAATAACCCTTTTCTATAATTACCACAAGTCAGTCACCCAATCAGAAATGATCCTGATTGGAACACTATTTGAAAGGGTTGCTACTCATCTGTCTGTACAATCAGAGCACCAGGAAAGTGACTACAGATGTGACTATTCAGGTATATCTCTTTCACAATTAATATGATGGTTTTATTTTTAAATTTGATAATAACCCTTTTATCATAATGACAAGGAAATAATTGTCTATAAACATTTTTCAACAAGTTAAACATAGAATTACCTATAACTCAGTAATCCCAGTCCTAGGTATATATTCATAAAAATTGAAAACAAGTGTTCAACTTGTGCACTGCTGGTGGGAATGCAGACTGGTGCAGCCACTATGGAAGACAGTATGGAGTTTCCTCAAAAAACTAAAAATGGAACTCCCATTTGACCCTGTGATCCCATTTCTAGGAATATATCCCAAGAAACCAGAAACACCAATCAGAAAGGATATGTGCACCCATATGTTCATAGCAGCACAATTCACCATAGCTAAGATCTGGAAATAGCCTAAGTGCCCATCAGTAGATGAATGGATTAGAAAACTGTGGTACATCTACACAATGGAATACTATGCTGCTGTAAAAAAGAAGGAACTCTTACCATTTGCAACAGCATGGATGGAACTGGAGAGCATTATGCTAAGTGAAATAAGCCAGTCAATGAAGGAAAAATACCACATGATCTCACTCATTCATGGATAATAAAGACCATTACAAACTTTTGAACAATAATAGATACAGAGGCAGAGCTGCCTCAAACTGATTGTCAAACTGCAGCGGGAAGACCAGGGAGGGTTGGGGGGCAGGAGGGAAGGGGGTAAGAGATCAACCGAAGGACTTGTATGCATGCATATAAGCATAACCAATGGACATAAGACACTGGGGGGTAAGGGAGGCCAGGGGATTGTCAAGGGCGGGGGGGGGGGCGGAAGGACACATATGTAATACCCTTTGTAATACTTTTAGCAATTAAGAAAAAAAGAAAACAAGTGTTCAAATAATAACATATACATAAATATGCATAGCAGCTCTATTCACAATAACCTAAAGGTGGAAACAACCCAAATGTCCATCAATGAATGAATAAATACACAAAATGGAGCATATCCAACAATGGAATATTATGCAGTCATCAAATGGAATGAAGTACATGCTACAACATGAATGAAACTTGAAAACATGATGCTAAATAAAAGAAGCCAGATACAAAAGGCCACATATTACATGACTCCATTTATATTAAATATCCAGAATAGGCAAATCCATAGAAACAAAATATAGATTTTTGATTGTCAGGGGCTGGGGAGAAGGGGGTGTAACTGCTTAATGGGTTTGGGGTTTCCATTTGGAGTCATGAAAAAATTCTGGAACTAAATAGAGGTGATGGTTGAACAATATTATAATTGTACTTAATGTCACTGACTTGTACACTTAAAATGGCTAAAATAGTAAATTTTGTGTTGTGTAGTTTACAATAAAAACTCTATGAGAGTACATCTGTGACAAATTCCATCCTTAATAAGCAGCAGATATTCCATAAATAAAGCATAATTATAGTGTGGTTATGGTTAACCTCTCTGTGCTATAGTAGTAGCAAGCACTATATACTAGGCATCATTTTAAATACTTTACTCTAGTTAAAGTAGTATTATTCCTCAAATTAAAATGCAGAAACTGAAATATATTAAACAAAATTTGCCCCAGATTACATAATTAACACAAAGATGGTAGACCTGAGCTTTGATTCCCAGTTCTCTAGCAGCAGAATCTGCACTGTTAGCTGCTGTGCTGTAGGTTGAGCTGATCTTGTGATGATAAAGCTGATGTATGGCCACATGTCCTCAGGTTCTCAGGAAAATGTTGAGGAAGTTTCAGTTCTTAAAGAACAGGCTATTTTTATTCAAATCTGTATAGTAAAATCCTATTTCTATTGCCTTTATTATTTATTTACCTAATTACCATTGAACATACACATGCCATAAAGAACCACAGGAAGTCCAGTTCCCTTTCAGTGCAAATTTATCATGCTCTGTAAGGATGTTGGCTGTGGTCAGGGGTATCGTGTGGCCACCTGTAGTCTCCTGTTATTGGGACAAAAGCTGCATGCACTTTCTGAAATCTCTCTCTCCCTCCCTTCATCCCTGGGGTTAGACTTAGTTAGCTGAATGAGGTTTGGTTGAGTCATAAAGTAGGGTCTTGATCATAAAGCTTGCAGGAGGCTGAGAGAAGTAAAGATTATCATAAGAACAGAGAATGAGGCTAAGAAATCATTGGTGATTAAAAAAAAAAAACTAGAATAGAATGTCAGCCCATTCCAGGCATCTCCATACAATCCCAAATCACACTTTTTAAGGCAGCGTTTCTCAACCTGTGGGTCGCGACCCCTTTGGGGGTCGAATGACCCTTTCACAGGGGTCGCCTAAGACCATCAGAAAACACATATATAATTACATATTGTTTTGTGATTAATCACTATGCTTTAATTATGCTCAATTTGTAACAATGAAATTGGGGGTCACCACAACATGAGGAACTGTATTAAAGGGTCGCGGCATTAGGAAGGTTGAGAACCACTGGTTTAAGGGGTGTGGCTCCCTTGCATTGGATAAGCAGGGCCTCTGCATTGGCTACTCGAGGAGGGCACCATTTATACTGTGGCCTGTGGGAATGACAGCCCCTGGACCATTGCAGTGGAAAGTCTGTATGGCTATAAACAGTGGCCCTGCAGACAAGGCCTAAAGTCATATCTAAAAGGATGATGTTTATAAGGCAACCAGAGCTCTTGAATAGATGAAGTTTTGGGCAGCAAATGAATGTCAAGGTCATGTTTCCAGCGTAATTCATTCAAGTGAACACAAGGTAATCTATGAACAGGGCCAATCTCTAGGTGGGAGGGCTCTGACAGCAGCTGGATGGGACTCAGAGCCAGCTTCTGTTCCAAAGAAGAGATAGATGGGTCCCACCAGTTTACTGTTCATGTGTCTCTATCTCTGTTCATCCCAACCTAGACTATCTCCAGCCCAGTAACATTAGTGGTGACAGTGCTCCTGGTTAACCACTAAGTCTGCCTCCCTTGGTCTGGAAGTAGCTCAGTCAAAGCCTGAACAACAGGAGACTGTTGCTCTTGCTAGGTGGTCAGGGCCGGCATAGTCCAAAGGGTGGGTTCTGTGATATTTGTACTTGGAGCACGTGGCCACTTCAGGTTCCTTGTAAGCACTTATGGAAACCTAGCACTTATAGAAACCAGAACTTAAGCTACTTCTTGCATTTGTGCATCCAAATCCTGGGAAAGACTCCTTATCTATCTCACCCACTCTTTTGCTGCCACTTCTTTCAAACACAAGAGACCAGCCCACGACTCAATAATAATGAAATGTTTCCGTATAGAATAATTTTTATACAGAATAATCCAAGATACGGTGTGGTGGCTCAGATGATTGTGAATTCATGAATGTGGAAGGTCCTCTCCTGGGGACATCAGCCCAATGGTTTTCTGCTAAGAGATTTCCTTTGAGCCAGATGCTCTCACAACATATAGCTAGGCTTTAAATATCTCAGCCATTTTCAAACAGGCTCTGGGTCATCAATGCCTCCCACCTTGACTTTCTGATTCTCAGATTCCCCTTTCCAAGAGAGGGATTTTGGTGAAACATAAAAATTGACCATAGAGGCCTTGCCAATGTAGAAATACTCCATTTAATTTTAAAATGATGCCATTATGATCTAAATACATGGAGAAAATTAAAGTGTGAGCTTTGTCATGCTTTCAAGTGTGTTTGAATCTCAAGATTTTAAAGAAAGAATAGCTTTCTGAACTGGTTCCATTCAATCCTGTCTTATAAGAGAGAGCCTACCACTCAAAGTTCCTTCCAGCTCTGGGACATTATGATTTTTAACTGGCACCTGGCATCAAATTTTCCACACAAGGCAAATATTTGAGATGCCAGAGTTTCTGGGGGCAGTAGGCCACTCCTGCAGCCTCTGTTGAATGAATGTTGATTGTATTCTCACCCCAAAGTTCATGCTACTGCATGGACCATTGAGACAATTGAGCAGGGATAATTCAACTCTATAAATTCTCACATTACTTCTTCAAGAGATCTTTCTGTTTCCCTCTATGGGACAAAATATACAACCAGCTCTTTAAAATTTACAACTAGAAGGTTGAGGTTCTGGAAGCTGAATAATATCGCTACTCTATTTTATGAGATAACTTTGTCTCTAGGCAGAAATATGAAAATGAAAAGAGAACAATAATTAACCAGAAAGAGTAAAAAAGTTTACTCTCTTTAACGTCAATTATGATGACTAGTGTCATCATCCCTGGATCTTAGGTTACCTAATAATGAAACAAGGTACATCAGAATACAACTCGAAAGAAGCAAAGGATAAAACTAAGGCTTTCAAAGATATATTGGCCTCTGTCATGTGTAACATTAATTTATAAAAAACTAATTTTGTAATTATGACATTTGTTTCTACTGTAGCCTTTCTAATTTCCAAAGCTAACTTGACAGAGGCAATCTATTTCCTTGATTTATTTCCCTGGTTGCTATGCTTCTAACTCAGGTGGTTTCCACTGGGAAACAGTAATACCCTGAGCTGGGATTTCATGGGTCAATCACATGGGCTTCCCTCCAGACAGGGTTGAGCATGAGTGGGAATGTAGCACATAACTCATCCAATTATACAGTACTATGAAGATGAAAACCACAATCAAAACCAAAACTATCAACAAATCTCTAAATACTATGTAAATGAAAAGTGATACACAATTTATAATAGGATTTGCATCACTAAAAATACCTGGATATAAATTTGACTTCAACTGTTATTAATCGCTATTTAACCCTAGTATAATAAATTACTTATCATCTGTGAGCCTCAGCCTCTTCCTCTAAACTAGAATGACCTATATCATAGGATTGCTGTGAGCACTAAGTGGCAATACATGCCTAAAGCGCTTAGACTTGTGCCCAACATATATACACCAATCAGTTACGGTGAACTAATTTTTCCTTATTCAACTGCAAGAAAGTTGTATAATGCTTTGAATACAGCAAAATAGCAAACCTTTCCTTAGAGCTTCCTGGTAGTTTTCTTGCCACATTTCTGTGCTTCTGAGTCTCAAAGTAACATTAGCATCAAAAATCTCACTTGCTCCTGCCTGGAGTACAAGAACTTTGAAGGAGTTGGAGAGACCAAGTGGATATCTTCAAGCATAGTTTTTAGATCTTTCTTGCTACATCTTCTGCCATGTCCCTAGAGAAATGTATTTCCATTGTATAGATTTAAGTTTTTTAAAAAATAAACAATTAGGCGAAAACTTCAGGACACCAAGAGACCTAGAAATTCAAAGGGTTATTAATCAGCCCCTTTTCTCTACTGAAAGCAGCACTGTGACTGAGGGTTCACTTCTTTTTCCATATACAATAGCAGCTGTTGTCATAGTGATCGTGGTAATGACAACAAACATTACTAAGCGCTCACTCTGTGCCCAGCGCACTTCTGTCAGAGAAGCTCACGTTTTATGCTCCCATTAACCAGAGGGACCAATTCCAGTTCCTCTTGGTTCCCCTGGAATTTACACAGTTTTAGCACCGGAAGTCTCACTGTTGTTATTATTATTCTCAATTAAGTCTCAGAGTTTGCGTAACTTGCCCAAGGACATAAAGCTAGCAAGTAGGAGCCAGAACCGATTTGGCTCAGTGGATAGAGCGTTGGCCTGCGGATTCAAGGGTCCCAGGTTCGATTCCGGTCAAGGGCATGTACCTCGGTTGCGGGCACATCCCTAGTAGGGGATGCGCAAGAGGCAGCTGATCGATGTTTCTCTCTCATCGATGTTTCTAACTCTATCCTTCTCCCTTCCTCTCTGTAAAAAATCAATAAAAAATATATTTTAAAAAAAAAAGCTAGCAAGTAGGAGAATCTAGCTCCAGAGTCTGTGCTCTTAACCACCACCTTGGAGCAAACTGGCCTCTGGATGAGGTGTCAGAGCCATTGGCCCTGGAGTGGCTTCTGAGGGGAGGGGCTCTCCAGCCCCTGTGCCAGGGCAGCATCCAGGATTCTCCACCACCTGAAGGTTAATGGGCGAGTCTCTGTGTTTCAGTAGCAACATAAAAGCTCAAGCTGCTACAATTTCTGAACAGTTTTAACGTAAGACATATACAATCAATCATACATGCACCAGGAGACACCACATTCCACTGAGTGTGATTAGTTGTCAGCCCTTGTGCGCAAAATGTCTGATACCCTTTACCAGCTAACTTTTAAGATTCTGACTTTTTATTAGGACAAGATTTCTTCCTCAGGCTGAGTCTTCTTATTCACTGAAGTTTTATTCTCTATCATTACATTTTACATATTGTGAGATTACAAAATTTCACATTACAACTCCTATGTGCAGAGAAAATGTACTGTCATTTTGTCTAGAACTCATCATGAGCAACTAAGCACAGTGTTGTGAGGAGGAAAATTAGGGGTCCCTGTTTAAATTTAGTCCCAACTGGTCATTTGAACAGTGTATTGAAGAAACAATTTCTCAGCCCTGGCCAGTGTGGCTCATTTGCTTCAGCATCATCCTGTGCACCGAAAGGTCCCTGGTTCTGATCAGAGCACATGCCCAGGTTGCTCTGTCTCCGATTGGGGAGCATGCAGGAGGTGACCGATCAAAGTCCCTTTCTCACATCAATGTTTCTCTCTCTCTCCCCCCCCTCCCTTCCTCTCTCTCTAAAATCAATAAAAACATATGTTTTAGAAAAGAAAGAAACAATTTCTCATTTGGATGAAAATATTCTTTCTCTTACCCTCTCCCATACTTATCTCCCAAAGGTGGCATCTGGGGGCATAAGGAAGTGGATTCTATTTCCTTGTGTTGGTAGAAAAGCATTGTGCCTGGGTGTGGGTTCAAGGAGGGAATGTCTTATTATCTAAAGAATGATGTCCTTTGCTTGCATGGTCACCCTCTCCCAGCTGGCACTCACGGCTGAAGTCCAGGATGGTGTAACTTATCCTCCAGGCCCTGTGCTCAAGGGCAGGACCATAGCTCTACCTGGGCAATCTGCCCCCACCTCAGCGCCCACTGTGGCCCCCTCTGAGACCTGACTTGGACTGTTGCCTGTACAGTCCACTGTGCAGATCTCTTTCCACCCTCATGGTTATTTCTGTGAACAGCTGTCCAGCAAGAACCTCAGCTTCTCCCTCCTCTACTCATAATAACCCAGGCAAGGGTGATTCATGAGAGCTGAGCCTCAGACCTCTTCTTGTCTGGCTGTGATCTGTACTTTTCACTAAGTTGGCTGTTCTGTGCTGGTCCTGGGAGCCACCTGGGAATGGATCTCCTTCTGAAGGGTCACCATTGCCCTCAGTGTTATCATAACTTATCTAATGTATCCCCACTTTCCCAAGTTCAAAGATGGGGAAGTCAGGACCCACTTCTAATGGCTTCACACGTGTCTCTCTCCTCTCCACAATCACCCCTGCCAGAACTGAAAAGTCTTCTCTTTCACTCCTTCCATCTTATATTCTTCTCCCTGCCAAACTTAGAACTGACCAGGTTGCCAACCCCTCCATGCCACAGGTCTATAATGTAAGACCTCCATGCTCAGGGGTTGATAGACTAAAAGGATAAAGAAATTTAGACAAAAGCTTTTCTTTCAAGGATATTGTTATGCTGCATAATCCAGCTCTGGTATTTAAAGTCTATCTTACCTTGGTCTTTCTCTTTTTACTCCTAAAACTATCTAATGTTCAGTACACCGCCATTCTCATGCCCACCTGACTGCCAGGTAGATGGACACCCAAGTAAAATAGGCCAAAGGTGGTGAACTCAGGAAGGCAAAAGAGAAAATTATATTTAAAACTACAAATATTAGCCCCAAATTGCATGGTAATTTAGTAAGACATTATTTAAATTAGCTATTTTAGCCAATAACAACTTTCTCATTGTATATGATTTTTTCTTTTTAAATGATACAGGTAACATGAATATAATCCCATAAGGAGAGAATGACAGTGATACAGAAGTATATAGAATAAGAATTCCATGGTCTCAGTGTTATCATAACTTATCTAATGTATCCCCACTTTCCCAAGTTCAAAGATGGGGAAGTCAGGACCCACTTCTAATGGCTTCACACGTGTCTCTCTCCTCTCCACAATCACCCCTGCCAGAACTGAAAAGTCTTCTCTTTCACTCCTTCCATCTTATATTCTTCTCCCTGCCAAACTTAGAACTGACCAGGTTGCCAACCCCTCCATGCCACAGGTCTATAATGTAAGACCTCCATGCTCAGGGGTTGATAGACTAAAAGGATAAAGAAATTTAGACAAAAGCTTTTCTTTCAAGGATATTGTTATGCTGCATAATCCAGCTCTGGTATTTAAAGTCTATCTTACCTTGGTCTTTCTCTTTTTACTCCTAAAACTATCTAGTGTTCAGTACACTGCCATTCTCATGCCCACCTGACTGCCCAGTAGATGGAGGCACAAGTAGAATAGGACAAAGGTGTTGAACTCGGGAAGGCAAAAGAGAAAAATACATTTTAAACTACAAATAGTAGCCCCAAATTGCATGGTAATTTAGTGAGACATTATTTAAATTAGCTATTTTAGCCAATATCAACTTTCTCATTGTATATGATTTTTTCTTTTTAAATGATACAGGTAACATGAATATAATCCCATAAGGAGAGAATGACAGTGATACAGAAGTATATAGAATAAGAAGTCCATGGTCTCCATGCCCAATCTCACCTCCAAACCCAGAATAATCACTGTCACTGGTTGACCTATAGCCTTACAGACCTTTCTCCCTTGTGTGTACGTGTGTGTGTTCATATACCAATACAGGATTTTTACTTGCCAAGGAATAGGATGTTGTACACGTATGGTTTGTACATTTCTGAATATATAATTACCAAATTTCCCTTTGCTTCTCAGAATTTTATTTGCAGTATTAAAGCAATCACTTGCCCTAGCTGGTTTGGCTCAGTGGATAGAGCATTGTCTTGCAGACTGAAGGGTCCCAGGTTCGATTCCAGTCAAGGGCACATGCCCAGGTTGTGGGCTCGATCCCTAGTGGGGGTGGGGGGGTGCAGGAGGCAGCCGATCAATGATTCCCTCTCATCATGGATGTTTCTATCTCTCTCTTCCTCTCCCTCTCTAAAATCAATAAAATATATAAATTTTTTTTAAAAAAAGCAATCACTTGTAAAATAACTTTATTTCCTTTATCTGATGATCCAAAACAAAAGCATCTGCTTGCTTGTTTGACAACTGGCTGCAATTTCTGCCATGAATGGGAAAAAGAAGATAGCACCTTTGCTCTGGGTGTAGAAGTTACACACATGTGCATGTGATATGGCCAATGGCCAACCAGATGCTGAGAAGGGACCATGTATTTCTCAACCAGTAATGTCATGAGCAGTGCTTAGTGAAAACAAGGCAGTCTTCTTACTCATTGTCCTCCTGCCCCAATTTCTTCATCAAATGAGAAATTTGGTAGTTTTTCCTTAAGCACACATGAGTTCAACAGCTCACATTGCTGGGAACCTACTGCAGAACCAAGCCCTGGAAATGTCAAGCTGATGAAAGCACTGTCTACTCTCAAAGACTTATTTCAAACAGTCATTTCAGAAAATCATCTTCACTTTTGAGAATCTATTTTTTTTTAACCTGGGAATATCTTTTCCTCTGTTTCCTAAATCAAA
The DNA here is from genome assembly GCF_000412655.1 of Myotis brandtii. Taxonomy (NCBI): domain Eukaryota; kingdom Metazoa; phylum Chordata; class Mammalia; order Chiroptera; family Vespertilionidae; genus Myotis; species Myotis brandtii. The sequence goes on along the minus strand of NW_005366679.1, from coordinate 3,952,310 downwards.
GTTAATGAAATAATTGTTATTCTGTTTAAAACTTCTAAACTTTAATTTGGGAATGATGGTACAGTTTCATCTAAGACAAAAATATGTTTTACCAATCATGTGGAATTAAAGCTTGGTAAGTGGTTCACACTGGCTTGTGATGCCTTCCTCCATTTGTCAGGCAAAATCAAAAGTATTTCATTCCTATTATGTTTTACAAGTAATAAAATATTTTCAAGTATTTTAGAGTGATCAGCTTGTTCTACATTTCCCCCCAAATTGTAATTTTGAGTTGACTTCAAAAACATGTTTTATGTTATCTACTTTGAAAACGATCTCATCAGATAAATTACCAGTTTCATTTCCTCCTACTCTTTTTTCTGTCCAATTTAGGATATTTATATAGTTAAATGACAGTATTATTTATTCATTCTGGGTCAGTATTTTGAATTCCATGTCTTTGAAATACATCAAAGAAGAATTAAATGGACGATGGAAGAAATGGCTCCAGTGGTTCCTGTCTGGCTAGTGTCAAGGAGAAGGAGGAAATCTACTCTAACAGACCCTGTTGCCATCTGTCCTGTGTTGAGTGCTGAGAGCAAGTCCTGATCGCCCTGGGCAAACATCCAACCCTGCTCTGAGCAGTCAGCAGAGATACATTTCTTTGTGTGCCTCTACAGCCCCTCATCAAATCACAGAAATTCAGAGCTAAACAGTACATTCTAGTGTGGCAGTTTCTAAAAAAATTAAACATAGAATATGATCTGGCAATCCAATTCTGGGAATATACCCCAAAGAACTGAAGTCAGAAACTAAAAGAGATTTTTGCACACCAGTGTTCATGGCAGCACTATTCACAACCGTCACAATTCAAAGGTAGAAACAACCCAAATGCCCATCGACAGATGCATGGGTAAACAAGTATGGCATACACATTCAATGGAAAATTATTCAGCCTTAAAGAGAAATGAAATTCTGATATATCCTACAACATAAATGAACCTTGAAGACACTATGCTGAGTAGCATAAGCCAGACACAAAAGAACAAATATTGTATGATTCCACTTATCTGAGGTATTAAAAGTGTCCAAATTTATACACAGAAAATAAATTGCTTGTTTCCAGGGGCTGGGGGAAGAGGTAATTGGAGAGTTATAGTTAAATGAGTATAGAGTTTCAGTTGGAGAAGATAAAAATTTTTGGAGATAAACACATTAAATACATTCTGAACTATACACCTAAAAATGGTTAAAACCTCAATAAAAAATTTCTGTCCAGAGCCTTCAGTGCATTTTAGACCAGCGTGTGAGAGAGAATTGGGGGAACAGGAGCCACCTGGGTCTTGTTTGGGACTCCCAACATTGTGTCCCGTGAGCTGAGGGTTACCAGCAACCAGCAGCGGCCCCGTTTCTCATCTCTGGATGTTCTAGAGCAGTGGTTCTCAACCTTGGCTGCATTTAGAATCACCTGGGAATCTTTTTAAAATCCTGATTTCTGGGCCTCATCCTCCGGAAATTCTGTTT
>NW_005366679.1:3932123-3950736 GCF_000412655.1 Myotis brandtii | reverse complement strand
GTGCAACCAAGGTTGAGAACCACTGCCCTAGAGTGAGAAAGATAATAAGCAAATAAAAATATAAAATTTTAGAAAGTACATTCTAGATCAGTTTTTTAGCCTATCCCATTTTACAGATAAGAAACAAGAGGACACAATGGGGGAAAGGGGAGACATGTGTAATACTTTAAACAATAAAGAATTTAAATTAAAAACAGGAGAAGAAGCAGCAAGAGGACAGGGAGAAAAGAGAACAATAGTCTACCCACTAAGGCCCTGGTTATCTGACACCTGGGCCAAGGATCTTTCCACTGGACCATACTTGCTTTTTGAGGTACTTCTATTACCTTTATTTTCTGATTCATTCCAAGGAGAATGAACTCTGGAACTTGGGGTCAAATTCTAGCTCATTTGCTTCCTGGAAGTTTGATCTTGAGATTTCCTTCTCCATAAAACAGGGAGAACAAGATCTACATCATGAGTGTTCAATGTAATACGTTGCACCTGCACCTAGGTACAAAGTAAGGAGTCAATGAAAATTAGCTCCCTTCCTGCTAAGTCCCCCCAAATGCCTTCTCTGAATCTGTTGCTTATATATATGTGCAATTTAGCAATTTCAGCAAAATAGTCCCACGTTTGAATTTTATAAATCATTCTAGAAATATAGTTTGGATGTGGAGAAGAATGACTCAGTTGAAAAACCTGGGAAACAAGCCAGACTCTTTTAGTTGACCCTTATTTAGCTGGAGGACTTTTCACAGTGTAAGTTTGGTAAATAATTCAAAACAAGAGCTAACATTCCTTTTTCCAAAAAATAAAGCCAACTCTTTGATATTTCTACTAGCTATAATAAAAATCAAAGCCATATTCTATTTTTATTCTTAAAAGGCACTAATGTCTAAATAAAAAGTATGTGATCGCATCGATTATACATAACTGGCCGCCCTGCGAGGTGAGTCATGTGTCTAGTCTACCAAGAAGAAGGGTGTTTTTCTCAGATCCAATATAGATAAGTAGTAAAACCACTTATCAACTGATAGCAGATCACAGGCCATTAAAGTTAACACCACAGCCCTCCCTTTAGCTTTCTTCACCTCTGAGCCTATTCATTTTGATTATTTCCTCTGGGTTCAGAACACTCCCCTATTTTCTCCTACTATATTTAGGGATAAAAGAAGCCAATTATTTTTACTTTACACAGGCCTAGAAAGAGCTTCTCTTTATAGATTTGCCATGGCCCTTTAGACTTATGAAAAGACTAGAGGCCCGGTGCACAAGATTTGTACACTGGGCAGGGAGGGGGTAGTCCCTCAGCCCAGCCTGCACCCTCTCGCAGTCCAGGACCCCCGGGGGATCGGGCCTACGCTGACAGTCAGACATCCCTCTCGCTGTCTGGGGCTCTCACAGACTGGAACCCCTCACTCCTTACCGCCCACCTGCAGCGGAGGCACGAGAGGCTCCCGCCACCATCACTGCGCTCACCAGCCATGAGCCCAGTTTCTGGCTGAGCGGCGCTCCCCCGGTGGGAGTGAACTGACCACCAGGGGGCAGCTCCTGCATTGAGTGTGTGCCCCCTGGTGGTCAGTGCGCATCATAGCGACCAGTCATTCTGCCATTTGGTCGACTTGCATATTAGGCTTTTATTATATAGAATTTGTCCTGCGGTCGACTTGCATATTAGGCTTTTATTATATAGGATTTGTCCTACCACCAGGTTAGTGAATTTTGCTGACTATATGGGAATTACATAAACATTAATGCCTTAGGTTATATTTCTAGGTCTGGACAACTGGTGTGGTCTTATTAAAGACAGACAATTTATTTTGGATTGTCTGCCCTATCCCCACGGAAATTATAGGTAACTCGGCTGGGGAGGCAAGTTCAAGTCCACTAGACAATTACTGTGGAGGAGGTAGTATCATTTTGTGAACAAAACATAGGTCTTACATTTTGATGAACTTGAATCCAAATCTTGGTTCTGCATTTTATTTGATTAAGTCACTTAACTCTCTGATACTTTAACCTCTTAAGTAAAAATAGAGATAATCATAGATAACTATGGGGATAAAATGATAATTATATGAAACACCTAACAGAGTGATTGGTATAAAAGTAAACACTAATATTAGTTATTCCACATATTAACTTGCTGTAATATTTTAAGTAATTCACACATACACACACACATAAACTAAAATCTTACTTTTTATTATGGTTTTGTTTGATTTAGAATTTCCACTAGACTTTTAAAACATTATTACAAAACTAGAGAGCTGACGCATGAAATTCGTGGAAGGGGCTTGGCCCCTGCCACCACATCGGCTGGGCCTCTACCACCTCTGCCTTGGCCCCTGCCACCGCAGCTTTGTCCGGAAAGACATCTGGTCTAATTAGCATATTATGCTTTTATTACTATAGATTATAACTCCTTTCTGAAACTTCATGATTTCATTTAAGACTATTTCTAATTTTAGAATGTTTTCCAAAATGTTAATTGGTATACTTTCCACATTTCTAATGTTTTTGTGTTTTTTTAGCATTTTACAAAAATGAAACAAATACAGAAGTATTTTCTTAACAAGATCATAATATAACTGGTACCTGGAATACAGCTAAAATACAAGTGCCAAAACTAAGGAAGAATATTCACATTAATAAACAGCTATATCTCTCATGTTAGATATGACCATGTGGACTGTGTAGTTAAAAGTAAGATAAAATTTAAACATCAAAATATTATATTATACTTTCTCATATTCATGAGACTATCCTACTGTTTTTAGCTTTGTTGCTCCAGAAAGATTATAATAAAACTAGAAGCCTGGTGCACAATGGGGTCCCTCAGCCTGGACTGCAGAGATCGAGCCAAAACTGGCTCTCTGACATCCCCTGAGGGGTCCCAAATTGCGAGAAGGCACAGGCCAGGCCGAGGGACTCCACTAGTGCACAAATGCACCAGTCCTCTAGTATGCATATAAGATCTTTGGTTAATCTCTTCCCACTCTCCCCACTCCTCCTTCCCTCTGAGATTCATCAGTCTGTTCCATGTTTCCATGCCTGTGGTTTCTGCTCCTGCATTGAGCATCTGCCCCCTGGTGGTCAGTGCACGTCATAGCTACCCGTCGGCTGGTCGAACGGTCGGCTGGTCACTTAGGCTTTTATATATAGAGATATTATTATTATATTTTGAAAGAAGCCTCTCTATGCCAAGCACTATAGTAGAGGCTAAATACACAAAGGTTTTTAAGAAAGAGAGAGGAGAGAGGAGAGAGAGAGAGAGAGAGAGAGAGAGAGAGAGATTTTCTGCCTTCTGTAGTGCACAGAGATAAAAACACTAACAAAATGGGAGCTAGCTAGGCACCCTAGCAGTTTGGCTCAGTGGATAGAGCATTGGCCCACAGAATGAAGGTCCTCGATTTGATTCTGGTCAAGGGCACAAGCCTGGGTTGCAAGCTCAATCCCTGGTGGAGGGCATGCGGGAGGCAGCCAATCAATGATTATCTCTCATCATTGATGTTTCTATCTCTCTCTCCCTCTCCCTTCCTCTCTAAAATCAATAAAAATGTATTTTTTAAAAAAAGGAATGGAAGTTAGGCTCCTCACTATTGATGTGGGAGTTATAGGTAAGCAAGGCTAAAACTTTCCATGTGGTAAAGAATTAGAATTGAAGTCATCATATGAACTTATGTTTAGTTTAATATAGATAAAGACAGTTATATATAGAAAAAACTTTGCATATGTGTACATATATTATTTCTCACTCTTTTAGCTGAGAGGGCCAAGGAGTAATGCTGCCTCAGTAGCAACAAGCACACCTAGAACCCAGATCTTGGTTTCTAATACCATCTATAATAATAAAAGCATAATATGTAAATTGACGGAACGCCCAAACAGCAGAATGACCATCCAGACGACCTTCCGGACGACCACACTATGACACGCACTGGCGCCAGGCCAGCCAAGGCAGGTGCGGTGCAATTGGTTGGGGGGCCCGGCCATCACCCCACAATCGCCCCGCAGAGGGAGGCCCAGGCTACCTCTGCGGGGTGATTGATGGTGAGGCTCCGCAATCAATTGCCCCAAAGAGGAAGGCCTAGGCTACCCGGCCAGTGGTGCTGCGGCAGGTGAGCGGGGCCTACCTCTACAGTGAGATCGATCTGGGGGCCCTGAGATCGATCGCCCCACAGAGGAAGGCTCAGGCCACCAGCCAGCAACACTGTGGCAGGTGTGTGGGGCCAGCCAATCATCGCCCGCAGATGGAGGCTCAGGTCCAGCCAACGATCGCACCCCATGCCTGTCACCCACAGAGGGAGGCGACCAGTGGCGGAGGTGCGGAGGGGGCAGGGGGGCAGTGCTGCACAGATGGCAAGCAGGGGCAGTGTCAGGGGCAGGGCTAGCTGCCAACAGCTGGGGGAAGGAAAGCCCTAATAGGCCCTGATCACCGGCCATGCCTAGGGACCCTACCCGAGGGGTCCCGGATTGTGAGAGGGCACAGGCTGGGCTGAGGGACACTCTCCCCCCCCACCCCCGTGCACAAATTTCATGCAACAGGCCTCTAGTTCTCCAATAAAAGGAACCAGAACTCCTTGGAGAAATGACTGATTCCAAGAGAGGGGCAGGAAACATACAAAACGAGCCAGGAGTATCTTTTAGTTCCAGAAAGTAAATAAGTACAAAAAAAAGCCATACACACACACACACACACACACACACACACACACACACACACACATTCACCCACACAATGATGAGGGCACATGAAATGGATACAGGAGCCAACTGAAAGAACTCTTAATGGCCAAAGCTGGAACAATCAGAGCAAAAATAAAATAGTATTAAAATATGAAGTAAATATTTATATGCACATACTGATAGAATAATTAACTAAATAATTTGAATAAAATAACTGGAGAAGGAAGAGACAAATCTATGCAGAGGAATTTCACATAATTTATGTAGCTATTTTGCCCTCAAGGAGGTAAGCAAACTCCCCACTTTCACATAGTAACTTCCCTTCAAAGAATACAATGTGGAGCCCTGACCAGTTTGGCCCAGTGGGTAGAGCATTGGCCCATGGACCAAAGGGTCCTGGGTTCGATTCCAGTCAAGGGCACGTACCTTGATTGTAGGCTCCTCCCCAGCCTGAGCTATAGTCAGGGTGCATGCAGGAGGTAACCAATCAATGTGTTTCTCTGACATTGATGTTTCTGTCTTTCCCTCTTTCTTCCACTTTCTAAAAAATCAATGGAAAAATATCCCCAGGTGAGGATTAAAAATAAAAGAGTACAGTGTGGAAAGTGTGAGGGGGGGTGGGGGGAGAGATTACCTTTACAGTGGAGAAACATGGTAAACACTGCCTCAGCCAGGTGATCAAGGTCAACATCAATAGTCATAAGTCATGTTGATCAAATGGTATGCTATGACGAAAATGTCACTTTACCTCTGTGGTTTTCCTCCCAAAACTCCAGTATCTCATGGACTTAAGAAAATTTGTATAGATGCTCTTTCTGATGGTTCTACCATTTAATCTCTCTCTTCATGTAAGTCTAGAAAAATGAACAACCCTTTGGGCATCAATTGTATGAGTATACCATGTCTTAATGACCCATATATACTAAATTTACTACCTGGAATTACCTGGAACATTCATACCTTGTGTGATTATTTTTTAGGGTGTTCCCTACACTTACAATGTTTATCTCCCTCACACTTTTTCTAAGTTCAAAATCATGATCATCTTTCATGGTTCACCTCAAATATTTCCTCCTCAGGGAGAATAAGCTGCTCATTTCTCTGAGAGTCATAATAGTGTGTCCCTCCATCATCTCATGGGCATAAAAATTTTTTTTATAAATGTTGTTTCTAGATGTTTATAAGCAATGTTGTTTATAGACATTTCTATTGTGCTGTAAGCCTCTATAGAGTAGGGTCAACATCATGGTCCCTCTTGCTCTCACACAGTGTCTGACATTTATTTATTCAACAACAATTTATTGCATGTTTACCATTCAATACCATTGAATGAACAGGAGGGAGGAAAATTACAGAGAAAAATTAACAACTAAATATTAATACTGTGGGGAAAACTTTCCAAGCCTGGAAAGCTCTGGGGGGAAAAAATGAGAAGAAAAATATTGATACAGGTCAGCTTTACTGAAAATATTGACAAAAACCTTCTGTCACAGAACTGATTTATTTTTCCAGCCAGTGCATATGCTTCTAAGTGAAAGGTCTCTGCTCTACCACTTCACCCATTTAATGTGATCTGGGACCCCTGTGGTTTGTGTATAGAAAGCTGGTAGACTCTGGGTGAGTAAATAAATCTAAGCAATGTTCATTTTCAAAAAGAAAACATGAATGAGCAGTAAGAATTTAGTGTAGGAAATAGACAAAAACTTTTTTCATGGCAGAGGTCTGAAGTTCAACTTACAACTGACATGGGTTCTTAGGAAAGAACTTTGCTTTTGAAACTTTCTATTAAAGAGAAACATGTTGCTATCTCAATGTCTATATACATTCAATTTATTTCGAATACCATTTTTGGTGTGGCTCTCTTGATCTACTTGTTTCTTATTTCTCTAGTATATATTAAGTTCCAAACTTCAGAGCATCGGTGCCAAAATGTATTTTTCATTACCCTTGTCAAACAATTTCTGATAGGGCAATTTTAACTCGATAGGTGCTCCATTCGATTCTGAGGTCTTTCTTTCCCAGATCCAGGCCTCCTGGTCTTTCCCACTGAAACTTCCAAACTCTCTTTACATGTCATGACCCATCATTCACCCTCAGAATGCAGGAATGATTTCTGATTTTAAAGAAGGATATTGAATGCTCAACCCAACATTTTTTAATTCCCCAAAACAATTAACTTCATGAAAACTAGTTCTTTCATACCAATGTTTCAGAATCACAGAAAGCTGTTTATACTATTAAGATTCCAGTATATACTTCTAAATTGCCTTGTGGATTTATTGCTCTGTTTCCAATGCCTTCTTCTCTAATCTGTCACTGGCCGCCTTCCCTGAACGCTTCCAAACTCTTCCTGAAAAGCCTGTTATGCCTTCACACCTAATGGAGCAAGGATAGGGACTGACTCTGTCACCTTATTAGGGTCCCCATCCCCTTTTAATAAATGCTAATCCATTTCCATTTTTAATCGTAGGGCATACTGAATCTATTAACTTTCAACATGTTTCATGTAAAATGTCAGATTAATTCTGAAGCAATAAATACTCCATGAACTGTTAATATGACTACAGATTTTAAGATCCCCGGTAAAGCGTTCCAACATGGCATCAGTTCAGCTGACTTCAAATCCTGGTTCTGCCACAAGTTAGGCAGCCTTCAGCAATATTTTTTTTCTGGATCTCTGAGCATCATTCATCTGTCTGGATATTCTCTGAGGAGCATCTCTTGTGTGTCATGTACCAAGGTCACCCTGACCTTCAAATAGGCTAAGCTTCATCATCTTTAAAATAGCAAGAATAATGCCCATCTTGTAGGATTGTAAAGATTAAATGGCTCCTCCTATACATGACTTCTCACCACTTCTACTCTATTCCACTACCACTGTCTTCCCCCACTTTCTTGTCCCTAAAGGATGATCTTATTAAGCTTCCTTGCTGAAGCTCCTCAAGATGAAATGACCTTTTAGAATCAGACCAGGCCAGTTCACAGGAAGCCACACTTCTGGCCAGCTACTTTGGAGGCTGTCTGCGTGGCCCCTGCACAATCAAGTGAACCGGGGCCCTGATTCATGACACACCATCCACCGTCCAAAAATGGCTGGGTTTCCTCCATCCACTTGCTTATTCCTCCCACATTATCCTTTCAAGGTGCCCAATAAGAAGGAAATGACACAGTATCTCCCTTTTTATTGGAGAGAAGTTAACTCTGCTGTGTTAGTTGCTTGGAGATTCCTCATGCATTGTTCACTAAAACCAGAGAAAGATGGATAAAAGCATCTGCATTTAAATCTGCATTCCATGAAGTGGATTCACTCCCAAATACACAGCTGTTTGGAGTTACTGGTTGTCAGACTGAAAGCTGAAGAATGGATTTCGAAAGGTGTTTGTGTGTTGAAGTATAAAGTGTAACTCCGAGAAGACTCGAATGTTCAATGCTATGTGTATTTATTCCTAGATTCTGTTAGAAGTTGTGTAGCCAAGTTGTTCTTCACCTGCTCCCTGAAGGGCCATTACTGCCTGTACAGTAAATCCAGTTTTATTCTCATCAGCCAAGAACCTCAGCCGTGGATCCAGATCATGTTTCTGTTTCAGCAGGTGTGTATAAGCTAAGTTCATCGTGGCTCGTTGGTATGAGTTTATGATCATTTTTACTGAATTATTATGTGACCAAAGTTGATATGTAGGGAACAGCAATGCATACACATTTCATCACTAATTTTTAATAAGGATTTTAAAAAATATTTTAGGATACTTTTCTTATAAAAAGTTCTGGATTACTAATCAGGAGACCAACCCTATTAATATTCTATAATAATAAAAGCATAATATGCTAATTAGACCAGACATCCTTCCAGACGACCCTCCGGACAAAGCCAGGGCTGCGAGGGCTGAGCCCCTTGCACAAATTTCGTCATTGGCCTCTAGTTCATTTATAAAAAAAGGAAAATAAAAGGGAAAATACTTTTTTGTGAAACAACAAAAATACCAGCTTATTTGGGGGAAGAGCTTTCCTAATGTAGAGCTAGCCTTTATTTATAGTCTCAATCTCCAGTTAATTTTCATGTTGGCACACCCTTTTAGACATTGTTAAAATACTGGAATGCTATTTTTTGCACAAAATATATCACTATAGGTAAAATTTCATAACAAGAAACTTTCAACTTAATAATTAAAATTTTGATGCAAATGTTTTAGCATTAAAAAAGATTCTTCTTTTAGCTAAGTAACAAAATAAACTGATGAACGAAGTGGATCCAGAACATGGAAGCATGGAACAGAGTGTGGAATCGCAGAGGGAAGGTGGGGGAGGGTTGGTGGGTGGGAGGTAATCAACCAAGGACCTTGTATGCTATGCATGGCCCATGGACACAGACAATGGGGTGGTGAGGGCTGGGGCAAGGCGGGGAATGGCTGGAGGGGTCAATGGGGGGAAAAGGGAGACATATGTAATACTCACAACAAAGAAAAAAAAGAAATGACATGAAGGCAAAAAAAAAGATTCTTTAACGGAAATATTTATCTCAAATGCATTAAATTTTCATGTAAAATTATAATACAGATTATAAAGTGTTAGTAATACAAGAGACCTTAGACATCATTTTTACTGATAAGAAATTGAAGGGCAGGAAGAGATCAACTGAAGGACTTGTATACATGTATATAAGCCAAACCAATGGACATGGACAACAGGGGGATGGGAGCATGAGTGTGTGTGTGTGTGTGGGGAGGTTGGGGGTTAATGGGGCGGATGAGGACACATTTGTAATACCTTAACTAATAAAAAAAAATTTTAAAAAAAGAAAATTGAAGGGCAGAATTCAGATTACCTGACTCCTGATCCAGTAGTCTTTTCATTATTGCACATGTGTTAAAAAATAAAATGAATGGATGCAGGCAGGTACAGAAAAGAAAGGAGGGAAAAACAGAATTCAAATGCTGTAAGATGCTTAAAAATTAGGCCAAGTGGTAAGATAGTTTATTTACTTCTATTAATAAAATATTTCTATTATACCCCCTGCAAAAGTCACAACCAGGCAGTTATATTTTATAAATAAAAGCAGCTGAATGTATCATAACCATAAAGTGGAACTATAGTAATTAAGAAAAGAGACAGCTTAGATGTGCCTTAAGACTATCTATCACCTATTCTATAAGACTTAATAACTCACAACTCGTGTTTTGATGTGAATCAAGTTGTATTGGAATACAACAAAAAAAAGCATTGATTTTTGTTCCATTTCTTAAAAGAATGACCTTATTTTACTTTAATTACTTTACTTACAGTTTTCAAATAGTTTTCATCAGTGATTTTGTATTTGGTTTGATCTTTGGCTTTGTTCTTAACAGTTGTCGGTTTTCTGAAAACAAACCAAGAAAACTTGCTTTTATTTTTGCCCCTTTATCTTATTTTATTGACATAGTCTGATTCTTTGTCTTTTTCTTTAAGCAAAATCGCCCCAAAGCATGTTTATACTGCTTTTCGTCTTTGTTCATTTTACTGTAATGGCTCCTTTCTTTTTCCATAGCTTTGATAATGTGTGGTCTGGATAAGCCCTGGCTTCACAACATCAATAAAAGATTTGAAAAAAAAACACAAATCTTTGACTTCACGATTACAAACACAGCCTTGCATCAATTTAACAGATTCATGGAACTCTTGAACTCACTGATTCCAGTCTAAACGCTCCTCTTTGGACTGATGATTAATTAAGTCAGGCTCTGCTTCTCTTTATTTTTTAAAAATATATTTTTATTGATTTCAGAGAGGAAGGGAGATAGATAGAAGCATCAATGATGAGAATCATTGATCAGCTGCCTCCTGCATGCCCCCTATTGGGAATTGAGCCTGCAACCTGGGCATGTGCCCTGACCGGGAATTGAACCTGTGACCTCCTGGTTCATAGGTTGACACTCAACCACTGAGCCATGCTGGCCAGACTCTGCTCCTCTTTAAATGAAAAATCATGTGCTACATAACTTTCTGGTAATAAATAAATTCTCAGATGTGTCCACATTATGGGTGCATAATCAGCTTACCTGGTACTGGCTCTTAGCCTTTTTTAATCTGCAGGCCACTTAGAGTATAAAGTTCTTCACCTTTCCCCACTCAGTCCAAATAGCTCATCTTTATAGTAATGACATATTTCTCGGGAAAAACTTACTAATTTTTATTTACTAAATAGAAATTTCTTATGCACAAACTACATAGTTTCATAAGTCGATGCTTGGATATCATTGTCATAGAAAATAGGATTTATACGCCAATATCATAATTTTGTCATACCTCAGTATAAAATATAATACATAAATGGTTTTGTGTGTTTATAAATAATATTTTATGCTCTCTGTTATGTTCTGTATGTTTTTATAAAATTGTTTCTTTGACTTGAAATGTTCACATTTAAAGTTATAACACTTTACATCACAACATGTAAATAACTATTAAAAACATAATAGATTAGTAAATATACAAACACAATTTAAATTTTCCTTTGAACTTTTTATTTTCATTAGTTTGAATGAAATATACATAAATGTGATTTTCTTTACATAACAATCTTGTTATCTAACACTTAGAATATCTTAAAGTTCTAGGAATATCCATCCATTATACATTTTAGGATTAAAAATGTTTTTTGTTTCCCACACTTCTATTCACAATGTTCATATTTGGATATGTGCAAAATGAACACTCAATTATTTAATTTCTAGTCTTCATAATCTACTCTGATATTTGTGCTTTAGATTTAATTTTATACATTAATTCTCAGAGCTTTGAAAAATAAATATTTATATTGACCATTTTCCAATTGGGTAACATGCTTGGGAAATTATTGAAGTAAATACTATGTTACAAAGATTAGGCATATTTATAGAGATCAATGTCAACTGCCTTGAAAATCTTATTCAATACTTTTAATTTTTCTCTCTATAATAAAAAAAGTGTAATATGCTAATTAGACCAGACATCCTCCCGGAAGACCTTCTGGACGAAGCCGGGGCTGTGAGGGAAGCCTAGGTCCTGGCTGCCAGAGGGAAGCCGGTGCCAGCAGCTGGAGGAAGGAAGGCCTACTCTTGCATGAATTTCGTGCATCGGGCCTCTAGTCTATAATAATAAAAAGCCTAAAATATATCATATGTTCAATCTTCAAGGTAGCTTTGTTCTTCTATTTAAATTTAAACCATGTTAAAGTTCAAATCAAGCCCAAATAGTGCACTGTAGCCAATCAAACAATCTTGGGGAGACAAGAGACAACATGTTTTTCTCACTAATGCCCTTTCAGAGCCTATTTCCGGAGCCCCTATCCATCCAGAGCCGTTCTGTGCAATTTCTCAGATCTCTGTGGGAGAAGACCCAGGCAGAGGGTGCTCACAGCTTCGAAACAGCCATGCTGGAGTCCACATTTCCACAGCAGAAGGTAAATGCTTCTTTCCCAGGATATGTTATTTTAAACTAAGATTCAAGATTATCTTGAAGCAGTTTGCCTATGTCTCAACAGTTTCATTTTTTCCTTCTCTCCTTGATCTTCTTTTATTATTATTTTAGAAAACACTTATTAAGTAATATAGCACCAAATTTCATGTGGTGCTGCAGTGGCCTCAGGTTAGAGCGGTGTCAGTAGACAGGGTCATCGCCTATTGTGACTTTGTTAAATCAACATTTGTGAAGTGGGGCACAGGGTGCCAGATGGTGACCCCCATACAACAAAAGACCAGAAGAGAAACTGAAATAGACAAGTTTATTACTCACAGGTCCTGGAGGAAGTACACAGCAGGCCTCGAGGGGCCACTTGGGGAGGTTAAGTGAGGGTGCAGAGAGAGAGAGAGAGAGAGAGAGAGAGAGGTTCTGGGACACATGCCTTTATTTGGGGTCTGTGGAGAGAGTACTTTTGGGTTCCCAGGCTAAGGCCAGCTTGTCCAATTCAAACCAAAAAGAGTGGGGTTTTGGTAAGCCCATGAAAGTCTTACCTAAGGCACACCCAAGGAGAAGGCCCTGGGAAGCAGGGAAAACTTGATCACAGGGCTGTTGGGGAAATCATAGCAGAAACTTTTATTTGCTCGTGACTCTGTAGGCTGTTGTCTGGAACATGCACTTGCATTAGGCGGCCAGTGTCAGTTTAAGGCCCCTCATGGGCTGATGGATGCCAACGCAGCAATATCCTGGAGTAGCTTAGCTAAACGTTGGCACTGCTGTTTGAGGCTCACAGACTGACATAGTACAACCCACTAAAAGCTATTCCTATGACGTGGAATAGAAAACATTTTACAAAAGAAGACCATGGACCCCAGGATCGAAAGGGAAAGAGCACCAGTGAACGGGGCTCCAGGTTTTTCAGTGCCTTTCATTTCTTCCTTCCAAACTTCCTGTCATGCCCTTGTCCTCTGCAATCACCACACACAAAAAAAAGTAGATAAGGTGAACAGGAAGAGAAAGCATGGTCAGGGAGAAGGAGCTGTGCTGAGGCAGGCAAGTATGACTTGAGACCCAGAGCATTTTAAGAGTGTGGAAGCAGGGCCATAGCTCTCAGGACACAGTGGCCTGAGACCACCTCAGCAGGCCCCCAAACTTGGAAAATATCAGAATGTGGAACTACACCCATCCAATCAGTAAAGTGAAACTGACATGGACCTACACTGACATGGTCAGTTTTGTGTGTGAGAGAAGTTGCAGGCCCGAATATGCGGAGAATGATTGGAGGAAAGCTGACTGGAGGCAGGAAGACTACTTAGGAAGCTGTTACTGTAATCAGGTAGGAAATGAAGGCATGAATCAAAGCTGGACATTGTAGGAAGACGATGGGTGCAAGGCTCTTAAAGAAGTAGAATCAACAGCACTTGGTGCCTGATAAGGAAACTGGAAGAACCAAGGATGATTCCAGGCGCATCGTGGGGGTAAATGGATGATGGCTCCATCCTGAAAAAGAGAGACCACAAAGGAAGCCACTGTGGGAAAAGAAGGTAAAGCATTCTGGCTTACATATTTGAGTTGAAGTTGTTTGTATAGGTAACCACGTGATGATGGTGGTTGAAATGGATCTCAGTTACATATTTGAGTTGAAGTTGTTTGTATAGGTAACCATGTGATGATGGTGGTTGAAATGGATCTCAGGAAGACCAGGACTGGAGGTATGGGTTTGGAAAACATAAGGTAGAACTTGACATTATGACAGTGAATTGAATCACTCAGGGAAAGTAGAATATGTACAATGAGAATAGAGATTGGTTATTGATCTCTCCTTAGCAAATATCACCATCTTCTCTATACTCAAAGATCTTGATTATTCTTGCCTTACCTTTAAGAAAACACAGTAATAACCATTGGATGCTTACTAAGCAAACCAGAGGTTATGAGAATACATATATGATCATGGTTTTGTCTTTGTTTTACTATTGAGAAGGGGAGTAAACATACCAATATTAAATAAATTCAAAGAACAAACAAGTAGCAAATTAATCAAAAACTGTTATATTGTAAAATTAACTCAATACCTCTTAAGTGATGAAGGATTGTGAAAGGATGACATATGGGTCTGATTCATCAGAAGTTTATTTAGGGTAAGACACTGAAGACACATTCAACTATTGCATCACTATTTTTGGCTTTGGTTTAAGAATTAGGTATGCAGTATGAAAGAATAAAGGAAATGCCACAATTGCACCAATACAAAGTAGAATGGAATTCTTTGTATATTTCACTCAATTGTTAAACTGGGTATCATGTCTAGAGACAATGCCTCAAATTCTTATAAATTTTTCATTGTGAACTGTATTTTAACTAGAGGTCACCAGTAAATTAGAACTTGGCATGATGTTTCAAGTCCTAGGAGATTTTTTAAAACTTGGCAGATCAGTTTTGCGCATGCTCACAAGTATACCTATTCGTATTTCTTTTATTTTATACAGATAGTCATCTAGAGGAAAGTTAACTGCAAATTTTTTAGTTTTATAATTTTTTAGTTTTCAAATTTTTTAGTTTTATAATTTGGTTTATTCATAAGTAACTGAAAAAGTCTTTAATATCTAGATTGTACATCTTTGGCAGTTATCTGCCTGGGTATTTCTCAATCAAACTGATTTTCTTCTATTTTTTTTATGAAGTGTTGTGTCCACTAAATTCAAAATTGCTGTGAGGATGGTCCAAAGACTGCTTTATTTATTTTTTCACCATATGTACACTGTAACATACGCTAGTGATTGAAAATGATGAGTGTTTCTGCATCAGCTGCGGTGATGGAGTTGACACTGTAGCTAAGTGGATTTAGAAAGAAGGAGAAAACTCCTGAGAAAATGCCTCACTCTCTGGAATATGATGCTGGAGGGCTTGTTCTTGCTGTTGCCTTTTAATAAAATTCTGGAATTTCAGAACTGAAAATCAACAATAGATATTTATTAACTTGGAAAGTGCTTGAGTGCAGGGATTGCACCGTTTTTACTGTTATTTTTCCAAGTTCACACAGTGCCTGGTAGGAGCTCAATATATAATGGGAACTAACTGAATGAATAAATTAATCTTGTCATTTTCTGGATGTTAAAAATGGAAGCAAAAGGACCTGGTGAAGGTCACATAGCTAGTCAATAGCACTAGAGTGCAAAAGATTGTCTCTTCCCCATGCAAAGTGTGTGGTGGGTCTGGATGGCTCTCTGGAGTCGCAGTCCTCCACGTGGTGGCTTAGAATTCCAGGTGCATCTTCTGTTCTGTGTTCATCTTCTGGCAACTCAATATCAACATTTGCATCTACAGTCACCACAGTGGAGGAAGAGAGGGAACTCAGAGAATCACAGACTGACTTTTAAAAGTTTCTGCCTGGAATGACACATCCCTTTTCATAGTTCACTGGTGCAGTGAAGGCTTGGGTGTTGGGGTGGGGCAGGAGAAGGGTGGAGGGGGTTAATGGAGGCGGGGGGAGAAGAGGATATCTGTAATACTTTCAACAATAAAGATAAATAAATAAAAATTTAAAAAAATAAAATTAGTGTTTTAAGAGTATCTACCAACAGGATTGTAATGATCAAATAATACATACAAATCCCTTAGAACAATTCCTGTGTAACATAATAAATACCAAATGTTAGCTCAAAAAAAACAAACAGATGAGAGCATGATTATTGCTGTGGGGATAAATTAATGGTAAAGGATAAAGATTCCAGAAATAGCCCCAAGAATATATAGACACTTGGTAGATTCTTTTTTTTAAAAAAAAGAAGAAAATGAAATATTTTCAAAATAGTATGGGGACAGGTGACTTTCCAGATTGAAAAGATAAAATTAGGTCCCTCCCAGACATTATGTACATAAATCAACTCCAGATAGATTAGAGGCCTAAATGTAGAAGAAACCTTAGAAGTAGAAGAAAATACTAAAGTTTACCTTTAGGACTTCAGGATAAGAAAGGATTTCTTAAGACCTAAGTGAACAGAAATCATGAAGCAAATATGAATAACAGATTTGGCTACACAAAAAGTTTAAATTTCTCTATAACAAAACATACCATAACAAAGGTAAAAGGTACGAACAAGCTATAAGAAGGTATTTGAAATATGTATAACTCACACATTAAAAAAAAATCTATAAATCAACACAGAAGAGACAAACAACTGAAGAAAAAATTTAATGAAGAACATGAACAGAAAATTCATCGAACAGGAAACTCAAATGACCAAAAATGTAAGATGTTTAGACTCACTAAAAATTATTGAAATAATTGATTTACAATTTTTAAAATGATAACCCCATTTTACAATGATCAAAAACTGGTGAGAGGGTGGGAGTAAGGGGGAGAGATCAAATTTTTTTTTCTTTATTGGCAGTGGTCGGCAAACTACGGCTCACGAGCCACATGCGGCTCTTTGGCCCCTTGAGTGTGGCTCTTCCACAAAATATCGACTTCTGCCACGAAGTTTCAATCACACTGTACATGCGTGCCCGCACCTGGTATTTTGTGGAAGAGCCACACTCAAGGGGCCAAAGAATCGCATGTGGCTCGTGAGCCGCAGTTTGCCGACCACTGCCAATAAAGAAAAAAAAATGGTGAGAATAAAAATATGTGACAATAAAAGTCTTTGCAAATACATAAAAGAATGAGAATGTTTATACACAATAAATGAGAATAAAACAGGTTTACCTATTTAGGAAAAAAGTATTTAAGAAAAAATATATGTAATAATTAAATCAGACTCAAATATATGTAATAAAATATATAATAATTAAATTAGACAGCTAGCTGACAGTCAACATGGGTGAGTAACTAGCTTTCCAGAAGTCTTCCTTTCATTTAAAGCTTATTTTAAAAAATGTTTGCGCATACCCTCCAAAGGAGTCCCCTATCTAGTTAATTAACATTCATAGCATTATATTGATCTCCCCGCCATGAAACATTTAAGCTCTCTGTAAACAGAGCTTAAACATTTTATCAGAGATCTCATTTCTTTCCATAAAGATGTTTTTTTATTATAATGTACAAAAATGTTCTGTCCTAGACAAAGTTTAAGTCAAATTTTCCTTTACAACCATTTTAAAAGAGCAATCTGGTAATAGCTGGTTATATTATAAATTCATTGTGCCCTGTTATCTTGCAATTCCTTTTCTAGGTAGAACTCTCACATACCTGCATGAGGAGACATGAACAGATGTTAACTGAGCACTGTTTGCACCCCCAAAAAAATCAGAAGCAATGAAAATGAACATCAGTAGAAGAAAGAAAAAAAAATGTTGTGGTATAGTCATGTTATACAGGCAATAAAAGGGAATTAATTAGATCTATATGTAGCAACATGGGATACATTTTGAAAACAGAATATTGAGTTCTATTAAGCAAGTTGCAAGAGTATGACATGAATAGTATGCTAGTTTACATAAATTTTTAAAGCACACTTAAGCAGTACTATGCATTATTTATGGGTACATATACTTGTGATCAAAATATAGCGCCATATTTAGACTCACACCAAATTCATGATGGCATTGTCTCTAGATAACAAGGAACTGGGGGAGAAGGGGGAAGAGGGAGGGAAGTGTTACTGGGAAGAAGATTAAGGAGATCTCAATTTCATCTGTAATTTTGTGTTTTTTTTAAAACAGAAGCAAAATATGAGTATTAATTTAGCTGGCAAGTACATGAGTATTTGTTACATTATCCATTTAAATAATTAAAATTTAATTAAACTTATAAGTAATGTCTAAGAGTTGAGGATTGATAGATTTGACTCCATAAAAATACAAAGTTTATAAAACCAAACCTGTGTATACAATAACTTAAATGAAAATATGTGTCACAGCATACAAGGCAAAGTTTCATATCCTTAAGATACTTAAGCTCATTCAAATTAATCATTGGAGTTGGTCAAGAGCATGAGCAAATAAGACTTGGAGTCCAGAAAAAGTGTTCAGTCAAGATATAAAAACTGAAATTAAAATAGAATGGCCCTTTTAAATTCATTTTTAAAAAGACAATAATCAGTGTTGACTAGATTAAGGGAGTTCAGACACTCTCACACATTTCTAGTTGAAGTGGAAATTATTTCAACATTCCTAAAAAACAATTTAGCAATGCCAGTCAAGAGTCTTAAAAATATTCATATCCTTTAACACAGTGATCCTATTTCTAGGAATCTGTTCTAAAGAAATTATCTGAAATGTGTACAAAACTTAAGACACACATACCAAAAAGTATTGTGGAGTGATTTGTAAATAGCCTAAATACCTAAAGATGGGAGAAAGAGAGTCTTAAATATAAATGTAGAAATAGAAATATAGATAGATAGATATATCTAGAGATGGGAGAATTAAAGTAATATATTCATCCATATGGACAAATATTAAGGAACCATGCAAGTTATGTTCATGGGAAATGTTTTTTTTTAATGTTCTTAAATCTTTATTGTTCAGATTATTACAGTTGTTCCTCTTTTTTTCCCCCCATAGCTTTCCACCTGGTTCCCACCCCACC
>NW_005366679.1:3911148-3930585 GCF_000412655.1 Myotis brandtii | reverse complement strand
GCAATGCAAGCTGCTGTGGGGCCTTGGGCCTTCTTTTGGAAGTTCTGGGTCTCTCTGACCCAGCTGCAGTTTGTTAGGTAATTTTAGATTGCAAAGAGCCAGGCCATTCATATGCAAAAGCCTCTGGGCACGGCTTGGGTGGGGCGGGGTCTCAGGGAATCAACAGGGCGGAGCAAACAGCTATGGCTGATCCTCAGCCCTGCCTTAAGAGGCCCCGGGTCTCAGTGTCCTGTGGT
This sequence comes from Myotis brandtii, assembly GCF_000412655.1. Classification (NCBI taxonomy): domain Eukaryota; kingdom Metazoa; phylum Chordata; class Mammalia; order Chiroptera; family Vespertilionidae; genus Myotis; species Myotis brandtii. The sequence continues at coordinate 3,930,349 of NW_005366679.1, read as the reverse complement.
AATCGCTGCAAGCACCTCTGAGAGAAAGCCGCCCTTGAGTTCCGACCGATGCCAGACAGTCCAGTTTCTCCCCGTATGTCCCCAGAGACTCACCCAGAATTGGAGTTCAGAGCAGTTGGGAGCTTGTGTCTCCCTCCCAATTGAAAAAGACAACCGCATCCTCAGTTGCCAGCCCTTTCCACGTATGCCTCCGTACCTCTGCACTTTACTTCCGCACCTCCTGAGTCTCAGTGTGCTTTTCTCTTTCCTTCTACTTGTAGAATTTCCACTCAGCCAGCTTTCCTGTGGTTCTGGGTGATGTCCATTTTGTCTTTTAGTTGTATTTTTGAAGTGGTTATGCAAGGCAGCAATTTCTGGTTTTACCTATGCTGCCATCTTGGTTTCTCCCCATGGGAAATGTTTAATGACATGAAACTATACTTACGTGAAATACCACTTTGCAATATACAAATTTATTTATATAAAGATTATTTAGAGGATTTCTCACTAAAACAACCAAAAGGAAACATACCCAAATGTGAGCAATGGTTAGCTCTGGTTGATGGGACTAGTATTTTCTAAATCTTCTCTAAAAAGTATGTATTTCTTTTGTAATCAAGGGAAAAATTTCATTGTACAAGTATCACTTTTAGTGATACTGTTTAATGTAAGGAAATGTAAATGAGCAGCTTACTTAAATAAAGAAAAGATCATCAATTTTCATTATAAAATAAGGATTTTTTTTAAAGGGTAGAAAATCCATTGATTTGTTTAAGAAATGGGGAGAATAGTCTCCATGGAGTAAACAGAGATACAGTTAATATTTCGACCCTTCAGAGGTGCTCTGATCATCAGAGGACCAGACAGTAAGTTGACTGGGGAATTGTTCCAGGACTAGAATTTGAGAGAGAAGTCTCCTTTATTGACACACATGTTCCAGTTCCCAAAGCCTGGAGAAATTCCATATGCCACAGAGATGAGGTCTCAAGACTATGCCCATTATGGAAACAAAAAAAAATTTAAATTTGCTGCTGAAACAAAATGGGCCCCATCTGGCTAACATTTGGAGATTTGTTTTCAGTCCACATCGCTACAAACACACTTGACAGTTCCCAGAGTAATTGGCAGTTCTGTCCAAGCCCAAATAAAACTAAAGCAGCAATTCTGTGTGGAACAAAAGGAGACCCGATGCTCCTGAGGCTTAGATTGAGTGTTTTGAGATACACTGTTAATACAGCACTTTAATAAATAAATGCGTAAGGAAGTAAATAAGAAATGGGCTTATTATACAAAGGCTGTTAACTATTCAAATTCTTAGGAGAAATTTAAGTCTACACGTGTGATGTGAGTGACAAGTGTTGCAGGCCAGCCTCAAGGGAGAGCAGTGTGAATGAATCATGGTGTTGGAGAGAGGTTAGCTATGGTGAACCTCCCTTTCAGAGCAAGCTAGATGGGAATGCAGTAGATGAGAATTCGGTTTGGAATTGCAGAAGCCTAGATAGGGGTGTGGACCCCTGGGCTATGAGCCCAGAATCAGGAAAATCTGATAGGCAGTGTCTAAAAACCAAAGGTGAGGTAAGGAGATTAAAAGAATGTGTGAATAAGAGCCTATCCAAAGAAGGCAGGCCAAGGGGTCAATCCAGGGATTAAGGGGTGAACTCCATGAAAATGCAAATCATGGCAGGAAATTGAAGGCAAGGGTTTGGGAGGGCAGATTGAAGGTGGGGGTGTGGCTGCAGATGCCAATGTCTGGGATAATCCTGGTGGAGAGCGAATTGGTTGGGAGGCTAGTGGGCATTAAAATACAGAGTCTGGGTTTTTTAAAGAAAGAAGAAAATGGTTCCATGTAAAGGGAATAACACCAGCAATGACATGGAGGGGACAAAAAAAAAATCACAGTAAAGATAATTGTAAAAGTGACCCTACGTTCATTCAGTCAGCTAAAAATATTTGGGGAAATGCATGCTCCATGCCAAGCACTGTGCAGAGAACCAACATAAGCAATCATGCCCTGCCCTGTTGGAGACAGTAATATACAAGTAAATAAATACACAACTCCATCCTAACAGAGACTATCCTATATAATAAAAGCCTACTATGCTAAGTGTCTGGTCATCCGGTTGTCCATTCAACCAATCAAAGTGTAATATGCTAATGATATGCTAAGGCCACCCAACTGCTCACTATGATGTGCACTGACCATCAGGGGGCAGACACTCAACACAAGAGCTTACCCCTGGTGGTCAGTGTGCTCCCACAGGGGGAGCGCCACTCAGCCAGAAGCCAGGCTCATGGCTGGCAAGCGCGGCAGCGGGGGTGGGAGCCTCTCCCGCCTCCATGGCAGTGCTAAGGATGTCCGACTGACAGGGATTGGGCCTAAACCAGCAGTCGGACATCCCCCAAGGGGTCCCTGACTGGAGAGGGTGCACCGGGCCACTAGTATAATATAAAATGCCAGAAGAAAGTGATGGAGGGAGCATTTGTTGGGTAGCCAGGGGAGGCTTCTCTGAGGTGGTGTCTGATGAGTTTTCCTGGCAGAGAGAATGTTTTGCACAAAGACCTTGAGATCCAAAACCAAAAGGAGAGAAAGAATAAGAAAAGCAAGGCCAAAACCTTGGCATATTAGAGCAATCTCCTCTGAATTTAAATCACACTTCTCATCAGAAAAATTTCTGAACAGGCACCCTCCATGTTTGCATTTATTTACTTATAGATTATGTACATGTATTATTACACTCATTTCCATTATAAGACACATTCAAAAATGGACATTTTAAAGCATGAGATGAAAAGTAAAGTGAAAGTTCTAATCGTTTCTTCTTCCTATATCACTGTGGATAGGCATGCCTACCCAGAGGGAACTCACTCCCCTTCCACAGCATTGGAGGAAGTAGAAGGATCAGGTGGAGCCCAGTGACCAAAAGGGCAAGTTGAGAGTTCATCTCGGGGAACTGCCCTCTGGCCTCGGAAGCCATGGCAAGGAGCAGTCTGTGGGAGTCCCTAAAGAGTTGGAGCAGCAGACACTCCCCAGCTTGTCTTCAAAAGATCACTCAGTCTGCAGTGTGGAGACTAGATCAGACAGGGGCAAAAGCAGAATCAGGGAGATCACGCAGGAGACGACTGATGATCCAGATGAGAGAAAAGAGCAGCTTAAACTGGGACGGTCCCAATCGGGATAGGATAAATGACACATCCATACACGTTTTGGAGATAAAAGGGACATAACCAACTAATGGGTGGGGTGTGAGGGGGAGGGAGGCTTTCAAACCTCTCACATGGAAAATGCCTATGGGATGTTCCAGTGGAATTGTCTAGCAGGCAAATGTGAAGTGGTTTAGGACAGGAATATAAATGAGGACATCCTCAGCATAGAGGTGATGAAAGCCTCGGGGAGATTTAAGCAATCTGGGAGGAGTATAGAAAGGAAAAGGACCCAGTTCAAGAATCAACCCAGAGAGCAGCCAAGAGACAAAAGAAACCCAGGAAGCATAGAGCTCACAGATATCAAGAGAATGTCCGAGAAAGAGTCAGGGCATGGATGGGATTCGGCAGCCAGATCAAGAAGATGCATACAGAAAAGTGTCCATCCATTTGGGCAACTTGGAAAGGGCAATTTTAATGGAGTTTTAAGGGCAAGGTGCAAACAGGAGTCGGTGGAGAAATGCTGGGAAGGAAAGAATGAGGAAGGAAACAGCATATGTAGAAAGCTGTTGTAAAAGCCTGGCGCTGAATGGGCTGGTAATGGAGGAAGTATGGAGATGGTTTAATATGGAAACCCCAGAGCATGTTTGTAAGTTGTTGGGATGATGCAATAGAGAGTGAAAATAGTAAGCAGATGAGAAAGAAAAGTCACTGCATGCAGACCCAGATCAAGTAGGAGATTGGATGGTGGAAAGATGTGTTAGTGCTTTTTGATGGCTTTTCATCTTTTTCGGTGAAATAAGAGGTGAGGCCATCAGCGAAAAGTGGGGTGGGAAAAGGAGGGGTAGAATGTGGGAGGTTTGAGGAAAGAAAATGTCTGAGATGAAATCCTCAGAGAAAGAAACGATGAACTTACTAGAGAAGAATAGCAGAATCATCAGGCTAATGAGGAACATCCATTTGGGATCTGAGATGATAGATTTAAAGTAAAATGGAAATATGCTTTTTCTCCAGCAATGATCAGCTGTTCAAGTGCTAAACTGAGCTTTTTTTTCCTTTTCTTTTCTTTCCTTTTTTTTTTTTTTTTGGCTCAGTGGTAATGAAATGGTAAAAGATTTCAAGGATGTAGGAGCAGATCTGTGTTTGAGATGATAGAGGGTAAAGATGCAGACCAAAAGGAGAGATTTAAAATGCTGAAGAAAAGTCTGCACATAGGAAACCTGATTTGAGAAACATAAAGATGCTCTTTTGAGCCCAGAAAAAAAAAAGTTATTTTCTGAACGAAGAAGATGATGGATTTGTGCATCTTTGCACAAGAACCCTCTGCTTTGCCTCCCAGCCCCAACAGATGCTCTGCTATTCCCCCTTGCAAACAAGGACACAAGCTCATTTATCACAAGGCTGGCCAAGGCTAAGGCAGACAGACAACCGAGCAAGGGGAGAGAGGCTGTGGCCAGGGCCGCATTTACACCAGGCTCTGTGTGTAAGGCGTGCAGTGCTAGGTGGCACCAGGAGAGTATTAGCTTAAGCGTGAGATGAATTTTTATCACAGCTTATGTACTACCAGTGGACTCGCACTCCTGCACCAAAGCCTCGTAAATGTTCCTCTGGGATTAATGTGATTAACGTAAGAGGAGAGGCTCGAAGGTGAAGAGTCCTTGAGAACTGACACGTCTTCTGGAGACTTTTACAAGCACAACTTTTATTGATGCCTTGGGACCACTGAGTGTAAAAGTCCAGCCAAATTCTAAACTTTGCCTCCCCAAATACTCTCCCTACCTCCATTTGAATTCATTTTTCCCCTTAAGAGCTATCCATTATAACAATCTATAGGACCCCTTATTTAAACACTTCCTTACACACAACTCATTAAGTGATTGCATATGATTTTGTAAACACATTGAATGTAAGTGACAGTCCCATTCACTATTGAAAAATTAGAAAGTTATTACCCTTATACTTGGCTAATCAATATACACCACTCTCCACATACACTGTACTTCTTTTTACATAAGCTTTTTTAAAGAAATTAAAATTGGCATAAGAAATATTTTCTTGACTTATTTAACTCTTGGTTTATCACACGTATTGTATTGTACCTCCTTCAGGTTACACAAGCCAGACTGTCCTATAACGAAGCACGTCAATTTTACTACTGTAGTGAACATTCCTTCACAGTCAGCCAGATGTTCTGCATCAGTCAGGGAAACTGAAAAAAAAAAAGAAAGACTTTAGAAAATGGTTAACAAAATAACTCTATTCCTGGGGGAACAGAGGTATGCAGTTCCTCTGAAATGTCTGCTAATCCAATAGTGGTTTAGGTTCTTTTCTTAAATAATCAATGCACAAGGAAAATTTTTTTCTTTTTCCGTTGACATGATTATGAATAGTGTGTGACTACTTACAAACACTGGGCACTGAGCTATTAGAATAAACAGCACCTCTTTTCAAGCAAGTTGAAAGTGTGGTAGTTAAAAGCTCGGGGTCTTGGTTCCAATCCTGATTCTCCCACTTACCAGTTCTTTTATTTAAGTCCTCTGCATCTCATCTTCTCTACCTGCCATGTACAGAAAATACTAGTACCCACTTCACAGAGATTTGGTGAGATTTAGAAGATTTAATACATGTAAAATTCTTGGAACAGTGACTGGGCACATAGTAAGTGTTCAATAAATGGTAACTAATATTTCACTTCCTCTGCAAAAACTGCCCACTCCCCAAACAAAATGAATGACAAAGGCTCCATCTCTTGAGAATGAGCTTTATTTTCACAACAGCCAAAAATTTATTCAGGCCCAGGTCTATTATAAAAAGTGATCACTCCATGAATATACTCTAAAAACATCCCAAGAGAAACTTCTAAAAATGTTTTGAGCAGAGGCTGTGTCTCTAATATGTGAGTAGTCATTCAAAATTAACACCCATTTCAAAATATAAATTCCAGGGTTTTAAGCTAAAAAATCATAGCAATTTAAATATCTCAATACTAGACATATCAGGAAGGAGAACAGTGGCACTATCTGCTTTTTTTAGAACCCTGAAAGTTGCATGTAGATTGGCCAACTTTGGGTTTTAAGAACACGTTATCCTCTTCAAAGTCCTTGCAAGCCTATGGAGTGATCTCTTTTTTTTTTTAATTCAGCAAACAAACATTTCCTAGAGTCTAATTATTTTCAATACATTTTTGCATTTTATACTATTTTCAATATAATTTGGGGCTCCTATTAAAGACCAATCTGAAGGGAAGGGGACTGTTTTTTTAAGTCCCCTGTCAAATTCAGACTCACTTTGATGCCTCACCCAGGGCCTGGCAGTTCCTGCTACAGTGTGCCTGCAGCCAGCCCACGTTGCTCATGCTGAATGTATGTCCCTTTCTTCACAATCTTTTCCCAGAGCTAATGGGAAGCATTAGAATATCCCCCGCTCTAGTGCTGGTCTCACTAAATAGTGCCCAGGCCTTAGTGCATGCAGGACGCCCTGGAGAGCTTATTCAAATGCAAGTTTCCAGGGCCTCTGTGGAACTTGCAAATGGTACTCACTGGGCTGAGCCTGGGACTCTGCATCTTTGACAAGTGATCCAGGCGACTCTGAGGCAGGAGGTGTGACAGACTGCTTTTACAGAAGCACCAGAGGAAGACAGAGGTAACTGGCATCCAGTTGGCTTGGCTTGGTTCATATCTCCACCACAGACATGCTCTGGTAATCTGAATGAGTTGGTTGACCTCTCTGTAGCTCAGTCTTCATCTATAATCCAGGAACTAATCCAACTGCCTCATAGGGTTGCTAGGAAGGGGAAATGAGATGATACATTTAATTAAACACCCAGCAGAGCACCTAGCACAGACTAAATACCCCAAACAGCACCTATACAAGCATTACTTCCTAAATTCCTAGGCTGTGGGTTCAATCACCTGCTTAGTTTTCTCTTTTCTGGGTCTGTAACAATTTAGATATCTCTGTGGCTCTGCTCTGAATTGTTTTCCATTTTCACTTTCTTTGTAAGAACTGAATGCTATGGCCCATGTCTGATCAGGGCCCAGGTACCTCATTATAATCCTATGTGTGTGTCTAATTATTCCCTAAATAGGCACACCTCATTGCACGCTTTAATTTCAGCATCTCATTAGAGTGCTCCATTTGCCCACCTTGTTATTCCCCATCCCTCCACCAATGTCCCTTTTTTGCTGCTCCTCCTTTCAGTCCTCACATCTTTTTATGTCCATTTCTTTATGCAGAGTATTAAATCCTTCCTTTTATGCTTCTCATTATTCCCTCCTTTCTGCACAGCTCATTACATCCTTCCATCTGTGAACCTCATTATGCCACTCCATTTTTATCTCATTACATCCTCATCATGCACATATTATTAGCTCCTCCATTCATGCATAGCACTGCATTCTTTCTCTCTCCTTCTTATCACAACCTGCCCTTTCCACCCTCCCCATTTAATGCTTCCATTTATAAATCGCATTACATCCCCTTAAATGCCTGTACCATTACACCCATCCATTTATGCATCTCATTACACCATTACCCATGCACATTTCTATGTGCATTTCTATTTGTACATCTCATTAGGGCCCCATCAGACATGCACATGTCATTATTCCCCTTTCAAATGTTCACGTTGCATTACATCTTGCTATGTTTGCATCTCATTACATTCCATACCCCTAGGTTTGACAACACACTAACAAAAACAGACAGATAAGTATGTCACTTGCTTTTAGAAAATGAAATATGTTTCTCGGGCACCTAACATCAATGTTCCTTAAACAAGTCATTCATTTCAGAAAGATTTACATATATTTCTCTAGCTAGGAAACAAAAAAAAACCCAGTATATTTTGTATGCATAAAAAGGAGCTTCTTAGTTTGCTTTGGTCAAATCATCATCATTATCACTGTTTTTTATTATTTCTTTACAGTTACTGTAATTACCCATGAATTGATTTGGGGCAAAAACTCTCTGAAGGAGACAGCTTAGGAATCACTGTCATTTTACAGACTGAGCAGTGCATTGAAAACACTGAGAAATTAAGATGTTTCCCAAGAACTCTAGTGAATGATGGTGGCAGGGTGCAAACTCAGATCTTCTGGCTCTGAAACCTACCTTCTTTACTCCATACCACTCTGCGGGGGGGGGGGGGGGGGCGATAATCTTATTCCTAAGTGTTACTTCTGTTGTTTAACCCATTCTACAGCACTTCCCTAGGATAGAATGTGATGTCAGTGGACTGTAGGACTGGTTTGTTTTCTAAAACAAAACAATAGAATGTATTCCAAACACTTGACATTTCATGCTTATCTGTCTCCAGGTTTGGAGATCTAGATTAAAGGAGGCCTTAATATGGCACTTCCCCTCCCCGCAACAGGAATAAATGCAAAAATCAGGAGAAAGACAAGGTCCTTTAATGACCTTCACCCCCAAGGCAAAATAAAGGGTCTCCTCCACAAGGGGGCGTGTGTAAGGAACACCCCCAACACACGCAGAATCTTTCTTCCTCACAGATTCTAACCCCTGCCAGTCTCCTTGCTTCACTGCACTGTGTTCTCTAACTCACTTTTATTTTTATTAAATTCAGAAATAGTTGACAAATTCAGAAAAGTAAAGACAGGTGATACCCATTCCCACCACAAGATAGAAGAGGTGCTTAGCTTTCTTCCATATTCACTTCAAATATTTCTCTTTACAAACAGAAAGAAGATGTTGTGAATACGCTCCTGAGGTTGGTATTAGTTCCCTGAGTGTTTTGGGGTTTTACATGTGTGTTATTACATTTTGTGTATCTTTTGCAATATGCTTTCTGAACTTAAGATTACCTTTTAAAAATATATCTGTTCATACATGTAGAGTTAGCTTATTCATTTTAGCATCTATTAAATTTTCCATTGCGTGAATAGGCCATAGTTCACTTTATCCATTTCTCTACTAAGGGGTAGTTCAACTTACTATGTCTGCCTTGATCACTATTACTTCACCAATGCTTAGGGTTATGCTTTATCTGTTAAATGACTAAGTGAAACTTTTGAAGTTCCCACAGCATGCAAAGCAATGCCTTCTCTTTAAGTCCATGGTAAAGTCATGGTAGTTTGATCCCCTCTGTAACTGCTCCAAGTAGTAAACACATCAATAAAAGAATAGTTCTTAAAGTAAAACGAGACCGTGGCCAAATGTTGGCATGTACTAGTGTATTAAAATAATTGTACCTGAAAAGGGTGGTCTGATTCCCAGGACCTGGAATACTTCTTATGATAGCAAAAGGCAATAAAAATGGAGAGAAATGCAACAATTGCTACAGAAGGGTGGTTGATTTTTCTCATGGTTTAAGAAGCAATGCTTTAAGAAGTCACTGGAGACTGCTGCAAGCCCCTAATGCAATCAGACAAATACGTCTGTGGTCACCAAAAAGATGGCCTGTTTCAGACATGGGAAAGGGTTGTTGGATGGAAATTCTCCCAGAAACTTCAAAGCCGAGAAAGCCCTTTCATTATGATGTGGAAAAGAAATTCTTCATGCTGTGCTGGTGGGAATGTAAATTGGACAGCCATTTTGGAAAGCAATTTATCAGAACCTAGTGAAGTTAAGGATATGCATAATGTTGCATTTTTAATGTCTCATGCAAACAAGGCTTCTGGAGCAAAGCAGATCATTATTATCATTTACAGCAAATCACCTCACCGGTTTCCCTTTGCCTCCGTTGCCTAGGACAACATTATGAGAACCAAATATCATCCTATACATTCTAGGGCCTATACCAGCCGTGGGCAAACTACGGCCCTCAGGCCGGATCCGGCCCGTTTGAAATGAATAAAACTAAAAAAAAAAAAAGACCGTTCCCTTTTATGTAATGATGTTTACTTTGAATTTATATTAGTTCACACAAACACTCCATCCATGCTTTTGTTCCGGCCCTCTGGTCCAGTTTAAGAACCCATTGTGGCCCTCGAGTCAAAAAGTTTGCCCACCCCTGCCCTATACTGTAGTTAGGGAACCCTGAAAATATGAATCTGGGGTGTTTAAATAAGGGATGGACAGCTGTTCCCACTCTTCTGGGAGAAGGGAAGAAAGATCTTTGCTCCTTGGGAAAGATACTGGTTTCCTACTGTGACCCTTTTGGATGCACCTAAATTTTCCCAAGAAGAGGGTAAGACGATTGTCCCCAGCTTGACGACCAGGGATGTCTCCAAACCTGGGTCTCAGCCCCACCCTGAAAGGTAAACTCATACTCTGGGGAGAGAAATCTCTCAAGATGGTCTCTCACTTCTAATCATCCATAAATTCACTTCTAAAGCTTGTTCTCCTAGCCCAGGTCCAACATTTCAGTAAAATTTGCTCAGAAAACCCAAACTGTGCAGAAACATAAAAATATTTCCTCTACAGCCTTCTACCTCCCTATGATCCACTCTGGAATGATTATTCCAAAAAAATTCTTGCTCACATCCACAAGGGGACAGGTATGAGGTTATCCATTGTTGGCATGGTCCATGTAAGTGAAAAGGTGGAAGCAGCCATGGGCCCATCACTAGGGGAATGGTTAGGTAAAATGTGGTGGGTGGTGGATACACACTGTGAAATCACTCTGTAGCAGTAGAGGCAACTAAATACACATACAACACCATGTAGAGACCTTGAGTGAAACAAGCAAGCAATAGGATGCAGTCTATGGCATAACATCATTTAGGAAAATGAAAAATACACTAAATGTTGCTCATATTTTTCAAGAGTATATGTCTGTTCAAAGATACATATCAAACTCCAAAGAAAACATATGTAAAGGGGAGATGGGAGGGGCAGTCTGAAAATGAGAGCAGTATCAGGGATAAAGGAAAAAAATAAGACAAGCGAGGGATCTTGCCCCCAACAGAATAGCCTCCAGAGCTGAGGAGCAGAACCTCACTAACTGATTTTCAAAGGAAGACAAAGAGCCCTGGCCAGTGTTGGCCTGCAGATCGAAGGGTTGACAATTCAATACCCATCAAGAGCACGGACCTCAGTTGCAGGTTCCCTAGCCCTGGTAGGGGCATGTGCAGGACACAACCAGTCAATGTGTCTCTCTCACCTCTCTCTCTCCCCTTCCTCCCTTCTGCTCTCTCTAGAAATCAGTGGGGAAAAATATCCTCAAGTGAGGATTTTTTTAAAAAAAGGAAAGCCCCTCCAATGAGCTCTTCCACATCAGCACCCTGTGATCTAGTACCACACAGTAGTGCATAGATGTACTAGATGTTCAAGACATGGTTGCTAAATGCAGGTGGCCATCATCAATTAGAAAAAAAATCACTGCAATTCTTTGCTTTCCAATGTGAAAGAGATCCTGTGGGTGCTGGCTTTCACTGCCAACAGTCCTGGTAATTACATTTTACTGCTGTCACCACTATAGAAGTGTCAACGTTTTCTTAACATTTTGAGAACTGGTCATCTTTTGTCCTTGCTTCCACTTTGTTATTTTTAAAAAATGCTTTGCTGAATTTAGTGGGCTAAAATATTTTAATTGTATTTATAAAATACATTTATTCAACTTTACTCAATGTGACACCTTTATTTTCTAATCAATTCATGTGCTTTAATTTGCTTTTCTATAAACGACTTTATATAAACTCTTGCCATGTTTACTGCCAATATTCTGTGTTGAGATTATTTTTTCATGATCCTTAGATGAGTGTGAAAATTTTACTTTTTGAATCAAGTCAAATAATCTATCACATTGGTTGTTTCTTAAATAAAAGCATTCTTTAGAACTTCTCTCTGAAACGAATGAAACAAAGATGAGTGCCTTCGTCCAGCCACTCAGAGCCAGACCCATAGTCAGAATTGCCAGGACTTGCCAAGAAACAACCCAGTGCTTCCCAACATGCAGGGACTCCAAGGATAGAAAGATAGTCATGTCTATGTCGTGATCTCCAGTAAAAGTAAGAAGCTTGCCACACTGACCTCATCTACTCATGTGTGCCTAGAGTTATCTTACTAGTTTGGAATAGAAAAGGGGAGACAGTGCAATACTGAACCACACTGAGTTCTTCCAGATCAGCACCCTTGCTGCCTCTGCTGAGAGTCTGTCTCCCACCTGTTGTCCCACCCTCCCTCACACACAGCCCAGCCTTCTGCCAAGTTTCAGAAAAGGCGCAACGAGTTCAATTTTCACACTTCACCTCTCCCTTCCATATTGCACAATCTGGAATAATAACATCTCTGATTTTTAAGAATGGAATTTTTGCTCTTGCAACCAGATTATATATGTTGTCATATGAAACCTATTGTAGTCAAGCCCATGAGGGCTGACAAATCCCACAAATACCAATTAATGGAGACAGATCAGCCAGCTCCACATCTGTTCCCAAGGGTGTAGGATTAATTTCCCAGTTGGTGAATATCAGAAAACCTGGGGGAGCTTGTTTAGAAATGCAGGTTCCCAGCCTGAACACAGGCATATAGGGTTAGGTTTCCAGCAGTGGAACCTGTATCTGGTGTTTTTAACAACTTTCCCTGGACTCCTGAGCACTGGCGATCTGGAAAAGCTGAGAGTCTTGAGAGCATGAAATCAACATGTTATCATGATGAAGTCAGACAAACATTCTTCTTCAATTACTAACATTTTATTCTAAAAACTTGCTTCAGCCCTAACCAGTTTGGCTCAGTGGATGGAGTGTCGGCCTGTGGACTCAAGGGTCCCAGGTTCGATTCCGGTCAAGGGCATGTACCTTGGTTGCGGGCACATACCCAGTGGGGAGTGTGCAGGAGGCAGCTGATTGATGTTTCTCTCTCATCGATGTTTCTAACTCTCTATCCCTCTCCCTTCCTCTCTGTAAAAAATCAATAAAATATATATTTTTAAAAAAACTTGCTTCATTAAATTAAATATAATGGATTCCTATAATACACATAGAGATCCTGGTATATATTTTTTTAAAAGAAATGTGTTCTGAAAGAGTTTTATGGTCATAGTTGAATAGACATTAAAAAAATGAAACCCTAAATCCTATGTTTCATATAAATTAGAGATAAACTCTATGTGTCTCAATTAGTAAAAATTTATTGAACATCTACTATTGGCAAAGTGCTATGCTAAGTATTTTCAGAAGCTACAAAATAAGTCAGTCTCCTTGCTAAAGAGCCTTAATCCAGTTGAGGGCCAAAAGATTCATACCAAAATAAGCTTAATAACAATCACAACCAAATACTAATAATGGTATATTTCAATTTTCCTCCATGAGGAGTAGTGTGGACCCAATGAATTGCTTTCTCACTTCCTTAGAATACAAGACTGTGTCTCCTTCATCTATTTGTCCTTGGTTCCTGACACCAGTTACTGTAAAGACTAAGTGTTATGAATTGAATTCAATTGTACCATTTTTCAGAAATTGAAATAAATTTAAAAATTAAATTGTAGCATAAATATTTTTTAAAGTTCCCTTCTATTCTTTTTTTAAAAATATATTTATATTGATTTCAGAGAGGAAGGGAGAGGGAGAGAGATAGAAACATCAATGATGAAAAAGAATCATTGATTGGTTGCCTCTTGCACACCCCCTGCTGGGGATCAAGCCCACAACCCAGGCATGTGCTCTGATCAGGAATTGCACCATGACTTTCTGGTTCATGGGTCAATGCTCAACCACTGAGCCATGCCAGTCAGGCCATAAATATTCTTTAGAGTCCTTTTGTTAGTATATTCATTCAGTCTACAGTGTTTCTTATAAGACACTATGCCTACCAAATGTAGGACAATATAAATAATATGAAGATGAATAATATAGAAATGAATCATTCATTTTCTTCCCTCAATAAATGTACTTCACACCCTGGACTCCCAATAATTAGAATGTGTGCACTGGAAATAGCCATAATCCCCTGCTTTATGTGAAAATATTGGGGATTATTTATACTAAAAAAAAACCTCTCCTTTATATTTCTTAAACACATACTTAAAGTATGTGCCTAGAATTGATCCTATTAATCACAGGCACACAGAGCACATGAGGCAATCCTATGTTTGTATCTGTGCAAAAATAACTTTAGAACAGAATTTAAATGTGCCAGGATCTAAACTTCTTCCAGATGTATGCTTTCACTGACTTTTGGAAAATTGCTTCTCAGTGCCCTCTCACAGTACACAGACCACATTATAACATCCAGCGGCCACTTTGCACTTTTATGGAATCCATAGCGCTGACTCATGCTGTCACTGTCATCAAAATAATGTTGTAAATATCCTCTCATCTTTCCATGCTGCCTGGCTGATTTTTCCCTGAGGAGGCTTCACACGGGACTTTTTATGTAGTTTCCCAAATTCCTGCTCTCATTAATGATTTTCTTCTAAAACTGGTTAAAAACATTATTTTCCCTCCAGGGGCTTTTACCCCTCCTGAATTAGATGGTGTTTATTAGAAAAATCCTTCTTAATGGCATTCTTACTATGGTTACATATATTTTTCTTTAAGTCAGCAGAAATAATTTGGACTTCAAAATTCTTCGGGTTTTATTGAGGCCTGATTTGAAGTGCTCTGGGAAGAATGTGTCCCCTCGAAGCAAAATCATTATTTTCATTGAGAATTGGCCAACAGGGTTGACCTTCCCTTCTTCGTGGCACAATCTCAGTATTGATCCTCAGTGCTGCATAACAAATACCACAAACCTAGAAGCTTAAAACAACACATATCTGTTATCTCACAGTTTCCTCGGGTCAGGAGTCTGCTTGTGACTTAGCTGGGTCCTCTGCTCCAGGTCTCACAAGGCTACAAGATATTGTCTGGGCTGTGTTCTCAGTTAGAGGTTTAAATGGGGAGGATCTGCTTCCAGACTCACTCAGGTTCTTGGCAGAAACCATTTCCTGGGGTTTGTAGGAATGAAGGCCAGGATTTCTTACTGGCTATTGGCTGAAGGCTACCTTTAGGTCCTGCAAGGCCACCCACAGTTCCCTGCCATGTGGCCCTGTCCATGGGTCATTCACAACTTGGCAGTTTACTTCTTCAAGTCCAGGAGGAGAGTCTCCCTTTGCATCTAGCAAGACAGGTTGGGGTGTGTGTGTGTGTGTGTGTGTGTGTGTGTGTGTGTGTGTGTACATTATGACAATCATAGGATCGATGTCCTATCACTTTTGCCATATTCTTGGTTAGAAGAAGTCACAGGTCCCTCCCACTCTTAAGAGCAGGGGACTCTCCAAAGGGATGAACACAATTATTAGGGGGAGGGGTGTCACTCTAGGGTCTGTCCATTGCAATCCCATTGAAATGAAGTACTTAGAGAATGACTGACTCTACTTAGATATGAATGACTTTTATTACTCTTCTGGAGTCTAGCTGTCTTAAAGGAAGTTTGCAGTTCTCTAATCAAGTCCGTCTTAGTTCTCTTGTCTTGAAAAAAGAGGGAAGTTGCGTAGAAATTCTTGGGCAATGCCTGGGGAAGTGACAGGACCCAGGAGGGTAAAGAAGATTAAGTAGAGAAATAATGACCTCGAGGCTATTAAGAGATCAAATTTTCAAACATTTAGGTATCACTGGCTGATGGTTTGTTTGCTTGGTTTGTGGTTTATTTTGCTTTGATTTCCCACCAATATTTAGAATTGCTTGCATTTCCTCCATCTCTCCATTCAAGTTGGCTGTTCTGCCGACTTCAACAGTTTACAGAACCATCTCTCTTCTTCACTAGTTCTCTCTGCATGACACCTAAACCCTCTGAAGAGGGAGGATCTGTAACTGCATGCTTTTGCCTTCAGAACGTGAACACTGGGATGGAGCTTGCCATCTGCCTTAAACTTCTTAAATAACTCTTTACCAAGACAAATGTGGTTTATAGGTAACAACCTGGGACATTTCTGGTCTCAGGACAGGAAAAATAAAGGAACCCTTAAGTATTAAATACTTTTTTTGCTAACAGTGTTTGTGGTGAATGAAAAATTGAACTCTAATTGTGTGGGAAAATAGGGAAGTGATTTGCATGCCAATGGCCAAGTACAGACTTCAGAGACTTAGCAGTTTTGAAACTGGTATTTATGAACATCTGTTTTTCCTCCATAAATTTTAATATGGATTTCATCCTTTGAAACCTACAAAACTCCCAGGTGCTTCTTCAGTCTTTATCTTGGGAACATGGTTTTAAGAAAATAATGTTTAAGCCTCCTTTTTTTCATTAAACACATTTGAAGTCACTTTTGTTGAAACAACATTCTGTATATACAGTGCCTGATGGAATGCCTAAAATATGGTATTAAATGTTAGCAACTTGAAATGCTGTGTTCAGCATGTGGAGCCTCCAAAGCGTCCAATCCAAGCACATGAGCTGTAATAATCTTAATAAAGGATGTTTGAAAAGTATTCATTTCTAGTCCCAGTTTGTACCTTTCATTATTCCACATGTATTTATGTAATGCCTGCTTATGTGACAGGCACTTTTAGGTGCTGAGTTTGCAACAGCCAATTCAACAGACAAAACCTCTGCCCTCGTTGGGTTTATGTTCCAGTGAGTATGAATGTTCTCTAAAAAGAAGACCTTTTAAAATTCTCACTATACTGTTTGTATAGTCTATCCGTAAACTTTTCACTGGGCCTGCAAACCAATGACATTAATCCAACCAATGACATTAATCCATTCCTGATGTCGGACTAGACTCTGGGAATACAACTGTGAACAAGGTAAATATATGTCTACTCTCAATGAGCTTAGAGTCTAGCATACTTCTCACTTGTCAACAAATATAGACCTGGGAAACCATTTGTCCTGGGAAACCTAGTGTGTCTAAGAGCTGAGGGGTGAACTGCTTATGGTGGACCTAAAATAGAGGATGATCAAGTAGATACCCATATTTCAGCCAAAGAATATGGGTAACTACTTGATCATCCTCTATTTTAGGTCCACCATAAGCAGTTCACCCCTCAGCTCTTAGACACACTAGGAGATGTTACTATGGGTAGGAGAGAAGAGTATGTGGGCCAGCCTGGCAGGTGTGGCTCAGTGGTTGAGCATCAACCTAGGAACCAAGAGGTCACCGGTTTGATTCCCAGTATGGGCACATTCTGAGGTTGTGGGCTCAATCTCCAGTAGGGAGTGCAGGAAGCAACCCATCAATGATGTTTCTCATTGATGTTCCTATCTACCCCTCTCCCTTCCTCTCTCGCTCTAAAAATCAATAAACATATTTTTTTAAAAGAGTGTGTGGGCCAGCGGAAAAGAAATAAAATCACAGCTCAACAGAGGATAAACACATAAGTTGGCTGGGCACGTGCAAGGCTAGCAAGAACATTAATTCCCTCTTAGGAAAGCAACCTTTTAAGAGTGCAGTTCTGGCCATCCTGTAGCAGAGGATACACGTCATTTGCATAATAGCAGAGCCTCAGGAGGACAGTAGAGCTATTTAATTTGGTTAGGCTAATCGTTTTCCATCCATTCACAGTGTAATGGAAACTCTCTCCTCTGCCTCTTAACTAGGGACACACTGGCACAATGCCACAGGACACATAAAACATGGTCAGTCTTCTTGGTGTGTCAATTCTACTCAACCATTTGGAGGGGAAAAGGTCAACTAATTTACTGACATGTAATTTAAGACATTATTTCCCATTAAGACCAATAAAGCCATATTAGGGACTAGATTGTAAAATCTGCATAGACTTTTAAGATAAAGCATACAACTAAAGCAATACTGAGGCCAAGGGCTGAAGGATTAAACCCTTCTTCATGTTTTCCACCAATCCCCTGCAAACCAACCTAATAAAAATAATTTTTTGATAGGGATAATTGATTCTCAAGTTCATGTCAAGGGTAACTAAAAGACAAATCCCCCAATAGTGTTCCTTTTAACCACACTGCCACCTGGATATCCCTTCTTTTTAGGAATTCTGGCACTGTGTCTAGATGCAATAACATTCTGGGTACTTCAGGCTCTGACCCCTCACCACCTACCCTGGTGCCCAGCCCTGGGGCCCGTGCCCACTGCATTTAAGACACTCCCAGAAGAGTTTGAGATGCTGTTCTTTTCCACAGTGAGGGGAGAGGGGTCTTCTCAACACTCCCTCCTCGTCCTTAGCACTGAGACTGAGCATTGGCCATCCTGCGTCCAAGGCCCCTTTTCCAGTTTCAGGATGCCCTGCAGCAGGCAGATCCGCTGATGTTCCCTGTGCTTTGTGTTCCTGAAACAGGATCTGGACCAGGTACAGCTCCATCTGGAAGAAGTGAGGTTCTTTGACGTGTTTGGCTTCAGCGAAGCAGCGGGAGCATGGCAATGCTTCATGTGCAACAACCCTGAAAAAGCAGCGGGTGAGAGACACCCCCCTTACTGCTCCAAATCACGTGTACCCCTGGGGATTGACAGGGACCAGTGAGCCCCACTGTTCTAGTTGGCCCTCTTCTTGCATAAACATCCTCAGTTGTAATAACGCACAGAGGTGTGCCTGACGGCCACTGCTTAGTTCTGAGAAAGGCATCTCATCAAAGTGGGAGTGAGGAAAGGAGCTGCTGAAAGGGAGAGACACATAAACCAGAAATGAGCGAGAGAAACCATACCTGATATGTATAGCTGCCAAGAAAGCAGTACTGGCCACTTCGCCCTGGAACCATTCTTCCTTTCCACACAAGTGACCATGAGGGTTCGAGGGAAAAGGAGCATTCTGTCCAGAGCCTCAAAAAAATAAGAGAGAGCACTTAATGAATGAGCACACAGACCATGATATCTTCCAGTCATCCCTTACACTTTGCTTTACAGTTAAACCGTGTAAAAAAAAAAGTTAAACACTTAAAGAGAAAGGACTTATTTGAGGAGTAACTTCATAACTGGTTATTCTTTCCCTTCCTTCCTGCTGCCCAAGGAATTTAGTCTACTTCCCTGCCCTAAAAATAATAATTGTTCGTGAATATGAGCCAAGCTCTGTGTTAAACATGTCAGATACTTCATTTAATCTTCACAGTAATCTTATGAAGTTAGTACTAATATTATCTCCGTTTTTACTGATGGAGAAACTGAGGCATGGAGCAACTTGGTAGGAACTCCAACCTGCCTCCAGAGCCCACAGTCTTTTTAAAAAAAATATATTTTATTGATTTTTCACAGAGAGGAAGGGAGAGAGATAGAGAGTTAGAAACACCGATGAGA
>NW_005366679.1:3879903-3911072 GCF_000412655.1 Myotis brandtii | reverse complement strand
CCAAATCGAACCTGGGATCCTTCAGTCCGCAGGCCGACACTCTATCCACTGAGCCAAACCAGTTAGGGCCAGAGCCCACAGTCTTAACCATTTCACCCTTCTGTCCCCTGGTTATACTGGTCTCAACCTGACCAGTGGAAATTGGGTATTAATAAGCCTATGTTCAAAAGTGATGCTGGCCTCGGAATATGTCATTGGTGATTTGCCCTCGGAGAGGACACAGTTCTCAACACTAGCACTGCTCAGGAACTGCGATGCAGACCAAGGAAGCAGTGTAAAAACACTGTTGAGCCCGGCCGTTGTGGCTCAGTGGTTGAATGTTGATGCACGCACCAACCTGCCTCCAGAGCCCACAGTCTTTTTAAAAAAAATATATTTTATTGATTTTTCACAGAGAGGAAGGGAGAGAGATAGAGAGTTAGAAACATCGATGAGAGAGGAACATCGATCAGCTGCCTCCTGCACACCTCCCACTGGGGATGTGCCCTCAACCAAGGTACATGCCCTTGACCAGAATTGAACCTGGGACCCTTCAGTCCGCAGGCCGACGCTCTAGCCACTGAGCCAAACCGGTTAGGGCCAGAGCCCACAGTCTTAACCATTTCACCCGTCTGTCCCCTGGTTATACTGGTCCCAACCTGACCAGTGAAAATTGGGTGTTAATAAACCTATGTTCAAAAGTGATGCTGGCCTCAGAATATGTCATCAGTGATTTGCCCTCGGAGAGGACACAGTTCTCAACAGGGGCACTGCTCAGGAACTGCGATGCAGACCAAGGAAGCAGTGTAAAAACACTGTTGAGCCCGGCCGTTGTGGCTCAGTGGTTGAATGTTGATGCACGCACCAAAAAGTTGCTGGTTCGATTCCTGGTCAAGGCACATGCCCAGGTTGTGGGCTCGATCTGCAGTGGGGAGTGTACAGGAGGCAGCCAACTGATGTTTCTCTCTCATCGATGTTTCTATCTCTCTCTAAAAAATCAAGAAAAAAGCAAAACCACTGTTGAGCACAAAGCCACTTTGTAGATGAGCCATCCTCGAGAAAGCCATTGATTATACCACCTGTACCTGTGCCTTTAATTTTAGAATTTTTGCAGCTTAGAGATTACCCAGTGTGGCGAGTTGATCCTCTTGCAAACTGCCAAGATGTTGAGGCTGAATAGGAAAAAAAAGTGTTTATTTGGCCAGATGGAGATGTGAGGGGATTGCAGAGAAGCACCAATTAAAATTTATTACCCCATGGAAAAGGGGTGGATGGAAGAGGTTGGCAGATAAGGACGCAGCCTTGGTGAGGCAGATGGTTGGCTGGTTAGTCAGGATTGAGCTGATCCAGAGTGAACACCCCAACTTTTAAAAAGTTAATTTGAGCAAATGAGGAATTGGGGAATTGAATGTCTCCATTGTAAACATTTCTAATTTCACCTAGGAAAAGAGTTTAAAAGAAATGTTGAGAACATGGTAAAGTAAAGTGCGTATCATAGATGGTTCTGAGCAGCCCTTCAGAATTTTCATTCCAAGCGAGCTGGGTTCTTAGTTCAATAAACAGTTCATCGTATCTGGCCCAGGGAGGCCTCGGGAAAGGGATGGAAAGTTAAAAATACAAAGTGTTCCTTTAATATATGTTTTCTCAAATTCACTGCCATGCACTTGAAAAGAATTATTTTGCACATTCTTTCTTATTTGTGTTTCTCGCAGTTAAATATAGACTGAGAACATATAGCAATAAAAATTCAAACAAGGCCAATATTTTATAGCAGAACATATTGAATCAAAATGTTTGGCCCTGAGAACTTCAGTGTGCTTGGATTTCTTTGCTCATTTCCTTTTGCTACATGAAAGGGGGTTTGAGTCGGAGAGAAGTCCTATTTTAAACTCAATTTTCACCAAAAGCTCTTGAATCCCTGAAAATTTTACATGGTTGTTGATCTTACCTTATTTTTATATAAGCATATAAATTATATATTTAATCTAAGTGAAAGGTCTAACAAAATACTGATGGTACATATATTATTCATGGAGATAATATTTGCATTCATATCCTGCTATAATTGTAAGTTTAAAGATGATCAAGACATAGGAATACATGTTTTGTGATTTGTTATGTATGTCTGGCATAGTAGCTGCATCTCATTTTTCATTTATGTAATGCACGTTTATTGAGTTGGTTAAATCCCTCCTACAGGCCACGTGTTGAATAATGAATAAGGTACAATATATTTGCTCCAAATGGAGACATAATCCAGTTAGGACTAGAAGACACAGAAAAATCTAGCATAATTCCTAGTATATTTTTAGCACGCAATAAATACTTGTTGAGTAAGTGAATGAAAGAATGAATGAATATTTAGAAAGGCAAAGCCAAAGCCTTGAATATTAAAGTCTGATGTTTCAAGATTGTAATTATGTGTTAAGTATGTCAAATACATCACTCTTCCACACCCAGTACATCTGGAATCTGGTCAATGGAGGTTGAGGCTTGTTTCCTCCTTGAGAGAAGTCACCTCATGTAACACGAAGGGTCCACTTCCCTTTCGGTCTAGTGCTGGACATTCTGTGTCGAGTCCTGTTACTCCTCTGGGTTTCAGTCAGCCTCAGGAAGGAGGGTCTAGAGAAGTAGGATTGGAGTCTAAGACAAAAGGCTGAAGAAACTAGATCTGGGTTTGTTTTTTAAGGTACTGACAAATGATACAGTAACTGTTGTCAAGGATGTATTGTTCCAGTATTGAAAAAAAATATTTGCAGCATTTCCATAAATGAGGAACACACACAAGACAATTAGAAGTTCAATTAGACATAATGAAATATAAATAGTTCTTAATAGTGTGGAGATGGAACTATGGGACTCCAGAAATTGACAGCCAATCAGCTGGCTTACATGGTCACTTAAGTACATTCCCCTCTTCAGGTAAAAATCTCATCACTCCACCAACTCTACCAGCAACACACAGAAATATCTCTGTTTAATATCTGCTAGTCAATAAAATATATTTTTATCCAATTAGATTCAGGTAAAGTCAGAGGAAACTGAATGCTAGAGGTCCAAAAATGGCTGTAATTGTTGGCATTTATCATGCTAACTCTGTGCTAAACTTTACATGCATTTTTTTCTTATTTTTTCATCATTAAGTAATTTTCCAAAGGTAACACAGCTACTAAGCGGAACTAGAATTTTAAAATCTAGGTTAATTCCTTAACCTGAAACATCAATCTCTAGGCCAAATCCAAGTTAAGGACACGGAATATTGGAAATTCCAAGAATGATTATTCAAATTTCTTATCATGGAAAGACCAACAAGTGAACTACCTCCCCGCCAACTTATTCTGCTTAAAGACGAGCAGGGACTTTGTGCAAAAATGTGTGAGTCATGATTACATGCGGGAAATGGTTACATTAGAAACTATGTCCAAACTCTCCAATTGCTGATTCAGTTTCTGATAATCAGTTTATAAAAGTCCTGAGTAGATTAGAAAATTACTGAAATAACTTAAGAGTCCTGGGGGACTTGCCTGGTAGTGTTTCTTGCCAATCCCTTTACTCCACACGAACGGGAGGATGGAGATTGAGCAAGTAGATTTAACAGAACAGCTCTTATTTCTGGAAAACCAAGCAAATCTGTTTCTCAGTCACCTCCTGTCCTGGAATTGCTGGTGCATGTTAACAGTAGGAGTTAGTCAGCTGGCCGTCCTGGAACATGTCTGGCTTTCTTTCAGGCACATTTTTCAAAAGAACGAGGATAACTAGGTCATAACTTTCACTCATGTTCCTTGAGACATGTGGGATGCCTGTGCTCTTACGCCCTGCAAAAAACAACTGCAAGACGGCTCCCTTTTGGCACTTGTGTCTTCCTCCACAAATCTGAGCGCTCCCCAGTGTGATTGCTCTCTGAGTCATTAGACGTTTAGATTCTGCATGTAATGGTCAATAGGAGGTCTTCTTAGGTTATAAAGGAAAATGAAAGGATTTTTTTCAGACAACCTGCTATCATGATTCCTCTTTAGAACTTGATGTCAAACATTTGTTCTATAAGAGTGTGCTGTTATATACATGGCAAGTAGAGATGGTTTCAAAATTACATCAGAATAAGAAAAGCCTTTGTAAGGATATCTGTGGCTATCCTTTGCTGGACACCTTCAGGGTGAGCTAGGTGACCTTCCATTCCAGACGCCAATGTGAACATAGGCTAAGTGACCTCTGAGGACCCAACTGTAGGACACAAATTGCCTTGTAAGTCCATTCACCTGGAACTTTTTTTTTAAATATATTTTATTGATTTTTTACAGAGAGGAAGGGAGAGAGATAGAGAGTTAGAAACATCGATAGTAGAGATGGTTTCAAAATTACATCAGAATAAGAAAAGCCTTTGTAAGGATATCTGTGGCTATCCTTTGCTGGACACCTTCAGGGTGAGCTAGGTGACCTTCCATTCCAGACGCCAATGGGAAAATAGGCTAAGTGACCTCTGAGGACCCAACTGTAGGACACAAATTGCCTTGTAAGTCCATTCACCGGGAACTTTTCCATTTAATTTCAGTGTCAATGTTCATGGAACTTTAAAGGTGACAAAAGAAAACCCATTTTGGATTTATGCAATGGCTGGGTTTGTGTTAGAATGCATTCCCTCCTACCACACGTCAGAAATTGTCGTATATGCTGAGTGTTGTTAGAGCACCAAAACCAGCGCAGTGCTTGTGTAGGACATTTCCACATCTACATACTGCTAGCGACTCCTGAATATGTATTGATTTGTAAAACCTCAGCCTGTTGTTTAAAGATCCTTTGAGTTATTTTATGCCAAAACAAAAACACATTTCTCAACGGAGATAAGTTGTTATCCTGGAATCTTCTTCCTTTCCCCCTCTTCCCATGGTTTATGCCTCTCTGGGCATTACTCTCTCTGTTAGATCTTCCCACTTTCTCAGAAACTCTATTGTATTGATTATCATTTCTCTCTCTCTCTCTAATCAATTCTCCATACCAACTGAATCCTCCCTTTGGCTTTAAACACACTCAACTGGCTTACTCTCTCCTTTCTCTTCACCTGCGGCCTCTCTCTCACGTCCTCATCAAAGCCAAATGAGTTGCCAATGCTCAATCTCTGCACACCCTTGCCTCCTTCTCCTCCTGACTCAACCCCTCTCTGTCTGGCTGCTGAGCCATTATCTCTACGGCCATTAAAGTCCTGCAAGTCACCCACGCACTGTATATGTTTCAGTCCTTGTGTTACTTGCCTTGTCGCAGCATTCAACTCTGTTGACCATTTCCTCCTTCTTCAAACATTTTCTTCCTTGAACTTCTGTGACACATTCCTCTGCTCTCCCTCTGACTCTGTAGACACTTCTCAGCCTCCTTTCCAAGCCTGCCTTCCTCTCTCCAGCTATTCACTGTTAAAGCATCTCCCTCCTCCTCACTGTACACGCTATCCCCAGTCAATCCTGCAGATTCTGCAGCTTACTAACCACTTCGATGAGACAACTCCCAACTGTGCATATGCAGTCCAGGCCTCCCTTGAACTCTAGATGTACATCTACCACGGCCTACTCAACTGCTTCAAAGGCACCTCAAACTTGGCTCATTAAATTAAAGCTTATGGTTGTCTCAACCTTGTCCTAAAAACCACTTGGTTTTCTCCCAGAATTTCCTATCTCAGTAAACACAACATCACTTATTCTGTTGCACCAGCCAGCAACCCACTGTTCTCTCCCTCACTCCCTTCCAATCCATCACCCAATATTGTGCATTTCTTAATTTCTTTCAACTCTGTCTGCTTCTCTCTAACACCCTAGAGCAGTGGTTCTCAACGTTGGCTGCACATTAGAATCACCTGGGAATCTTTTTAAAATCCTGATTTCTGGGCCTCGTCCTCCGGAAATTCTGTTTTTTTGTTATGGGGTGAGGCCACAACATTAGTAAGAAAGAAACAGAATTTCCGGAGGACGAGGCCCAGAAATCAGGATTTTAAAAAGATTCCCAGGTGATTCTAATGTGCAGCCAAGGTTGAGAACCACTGCCCTAGAGCAAGATGCCATCACCTCTTACCTAAAATAAAGGCAATAGCCTCCTAACTGAGCTAACCTGGACCCTATGGAGCTCCCTCCCACACTCAGACAGAATGATTTCTTTAAAGCAAAAAGCTGATGGTGCCAGCCCCTACCCAAAACCTTACAATAACTCCCCACAGCTCTTATTTTGAAGACCAAACTCCATAACATGCCCTTCACAGCCTCAAATGCAATGGTCTTTCCAAGTCTCAACTTACCCCATGCGCTGTTCCTCTCTGATCTGGTGGGAAGGACCTTCATTCCATTTCCCATACACACCCCACTTCTTCCTGACATCAGGCTTTTGTATGGGCTGTTTTTCTGCCCAGAGTGCTCATTCTCCCATCCTTGCCTCGTTCATTAATATAGATTTTAGCCTTCCCATTACAACTCAAATTCACTGCCATGGGGAGCCCTCTGGTACCTCCCTAACGAATACCTAGATCCTCAAAGCACCTAGGATCTTTGCTCATAACACTTATTACAGCTGTCATCTCATTCTTTTTAACGTGTGAGTGTTTGATGAATATGTATTTCCTCCAATAAATAGTAAGTTCTATGAAGGAAGCTCCCCTCATCCATCCATTCTCAATCCCTGGCATAATAAATATTTACCAAATAAGTGAATATCCAAAATTTGTATCTTCTCAGAAAGTTTTTAGGAAAATTTTTCTTATGCAAATGGTAACAAAATATAAATTCATGAATTCACAGTAATACATTTCAAGATAAAAAAAATCATATTCATATGATGACATTTCTGGTGTACTTTGTGTGTCAAATGTATCCTTCATATAAACAATATCTTCTGAAATAAGTTATTTTCAAAGATATTATAACGTCATTTTATTTCACGGAGAGTAAGGTATTGTGAGTGTATGCATATAATCAAATACACACAGAGTGTGATGGTGTATATGTCATACATAAACTTTCCAGTGCAGACATTGTAAAACTTCTATTTATTGCCAAATGGTTTGAGGCCACAACCACAACAGATAGAACTTGTGTTAAATAATTCCATAAAAACATTATAGACAATGCCTTAGAATGCACAGGCAGGTGGGAAAATGGCTAACAACTTGTACAACCCAAACAAAATGACCCTCCTTATCACAGACCTGGTGCCAGTATGTCAGATCCGTGTTTTTCCATGTAAGGAAAGCTATATAATGCACAGGCAATGTGGGAAAGCACTCGACATTTTAAACTTTCTAAAATCCTAAAGCCAGATGTTGCCCATAATCCCTATCCATGAGATCATATCAATGGGATGACAACGTGAGACCAACATGGGAAATGTGTGTGCAGCCTTTTCTTATTCAAAGGTCAATTCTAAGATTGAACAATTATTTCCATTCATTTCCACCACTCCTGATCTTTTCCAATGGGTCCCTATCAGTCATTACTTGGTAAGTGTGTGCCAATCTTCTTTCATATCTTCTCGTAAAAGCATAGAGGTGGCCAAGATTACTGCTCAGAACTACTGAAACTAAAAAGGTTACTTTCTTGGCAAGTGACTTTAGAATTTTTGTTTCACTGATGACACAGTAAATAAGCCAAATCCCATAAACATTGATTCTGAGCATTTTTTCCCCTGTAACTCTGTTGACTTAAGCCAAAAATATGTGTATGATCTTGTTCTACTACCTTATTTTTTAATTTCATGCAAAGGCCATAACAATTTTTTTCAAATATTTTTTAAATATATTTTTATTGATTTCAGAGAGGAAGGGAGAGGGAGAGAGAGATAGAAACATCAATGTTGAGAGAGTCATTGATCGGCTGCCTCCTGCATGCCCCCTACTAGGGATCGAGCCCACAACCCCGAGCATATCCCTTGATGGGAATTGAACCCTGGACCCTTTAGTCCACAGGCTGAGGCTCTATCCACTGAGCAAAACCCACTAGGGCAACAATTTTATTACCACCATTGGTTTTGCAGTTTTACTATTTTATATATTATATGATCAATTATTGTGATTTATCATGAGGCTTCCATCATATCCTAGAAGTTCCTAAGCTCCAGTATAATTGCCTGGGGATCTTGTTAAGAAGGGTGGATCCCTCACCATATCCAAAAATTGTGATTCAGGAGGTTTGGAGTGGTGCCTTGGAATGTGCCTTTTAATAAGCCAGCAGTTAATTCCAATGTAGGTGGCCCTCAGAACAGAGTTTGAAACCATTGCTCTACAGACTTACAAAATAGTAGTCCTGGGGCTTTTTAGATCAATATTTCAGTGATTGATAGAGAAGCCAAGAAAGCATATTACATTTTGATGGGCATGAAATGATCGAGAAAGGAAGACATTCAATCACATGTAAAAGTGCCCTCAAAGGTCTGCTTTCAAATTGAGTTTGTCTGTAGTATTTTGGACCCACAGCATCTTGTAGGATGTTACAAAATCTATGCTTCCTCATTTATTCACTACTGACAAGGTATGGCACTCTAAAACACTGCCTGGATATTCATAACAAACATGCCATTCACTACGATCCTTCGTGATTTCAAAAACCACAGACGCTCAGTCTGCTAAATGTGGCTCCCATGACCTCCTCATTTAATAATGCTTCTATCCCTCTTTAAGCATATTCTCTGCAATCATAGTTGGCTTTATTACAACTGGCACACTCACACACAAATCAGTAAAACCATGGAAGGAAATTAAAGTAAATTTGAGACTCTCAATACATACAAAGAAATTCCCCCACAGACTATATAGGAGTTGTAAGTCCCAGAAGCAGGGATTTCAGTGTGTGTGTGTGTGTGGGGGGGGGGAGTTAAGACATATTTTCTCTCAATTTTTATTTAAAAATTACGTATTTGATATTTATAACTTTTCTTTCAGAATATGTCTTCTTCTGAAGGTATTTATCTTTGTCAGTAAAGAGTATTTAAGAATTCAAATATCATAAATTAGATTCATGACAAGGTCAATTATGGGGTATTCATGCACAATGCAATACTTTCAAGCCAAAGTTGCATACGCTGGAAAATATACAGTAGAAGTAATTTCTGAGTCTGGAAGTCAGTGTGCAATGTGAATAGTAGTTATGTGGGGGTCACCATCTACTGTCATAAGAACAAGCAGGAAATCTGGAGGAAAAGGGAGAACCACAGATAGAGTGAAAAACATTCCCAATGCACCCCAATCCATTATTGGGTTGGCTTGAAAATGGAAGTCTTGGTGAATAAAAGGATCAATTACTCAAAAACAGGAGCTTATCTCCTTTTGGGGACCTTGAATTGCCTGTCACACCTTAAGTTCAAAGCCTGCAGTCCTTGAACCTTGAAAGGGTTCTTGTCTCGCGCTGAATTCTCTCACTATGCCTAACGCTTTCATGTATGTTCCCTTACATTCTAGATTGGAGGGAGAGAGATGGGTTTTATCCAAAAATCATTAGGATATGGTATTTATAAAAACTAACTGTTCATCATTATAATAAAAGGATGAGGATGATCATTTTATGTTGATAATGATCATGATCATGATTATAGTAGCACCTTTATGGTGCTTTTATGTGACTTTAATGATGGTGGTTGAAGTCCACTGGGGTTACATGGCTTCAACTGCAAAATTCAGGCTGAACTTCAGCCCCTACTCACCACCTTCGCTGTGTGCTCTACAGCAGTGAACAGCCTGCACAGCCATTCATGATGGTCCTACTGTTAAACGTGACAACTCTAGAGAGGAGGAGGCTAAAGCTCAGAGAAGTTAAATAACTTGCACAAGACCAGTCAGCTGTTAGGTGGCAGACTCTGAACTTCAACTGAACTAAAACTACAGGCCTCTACCAGAAAAATGTTTTATATATTCCTATATGATCTATTGTAATAAGGACTAAACATGAATTAAAACAAACCATATTTCAATAAATTATAGTTGGATAAAGACATTCAGGATTGCAAGAAATCTTAGAACAAGGTAGAAACCTTGAATTGTTGAATTCTTATACTCCGTGTATAACTACAGAAATTATTATTTTTCATTACGCTACACTACAAAGTTTTAGGTTCTACTTCGCATGATGTCCAATGATCATGAGGATTGGTCTCCTGATTCTCACTCCTCATCCCTTGCTCTCAAGTCCCACCAAATTCCATCACATAGAATGAGTGATAATTCCTAAAATGCATTTGATGCCCCCTCTCTCAGCATTGACCCTTTGCATATGATCCCCCCCCAAAATACCCTTCCTTCCTTTATGTTCAAAACTGCTACTTGTCCCTCATAGTTCAGCTCAGTCAACATTTTAAGCAGGTTTTCCTGCTTCCTACACCCCAGTTTAGAATACATGCCTCTCCTGTTTGTTCCAGTCCCCCTTATCTCTGGCTTTTGGGGTACCAGCAGGAGATAAGAGAGAAAAGCCCGGCTGGAGTGGCTCAGTTGGTTGAGCATTGGCCCATGAACCGAGAGATCACTGGTTCAATTCCTGGGCAGGGTATATGCCTGGGTTGTGGGCTCGATCTCGGGTTGTGGGGCTGCAAGAGGCACCTAATCGATGCTTCTCTCTCCCTCTGCCTTCCTCTCTCTCTAAAATCAATAAAAACGTATTTTAAATAAATGAATAAAATAAAAGCATGTCCTGACGGGGGGGAGGGGGGATTTAAAAATAAGAATAATTTTGAAAATAGGAAAGAGAGAGAAGGAGAAGAGTGAGGCCCAGCTTCCTCTCTGCTTGGTCACTGCAGATTGACTGTGCCCTCCACCCATGGCCACAGCTCCTGTCAGGCAGCACCCTCCACCCAGGTCTGCCTCTGGGTGCTAATTGTCCTCTCCCTTTTCCTCTTTAGGCAAATGATTGTTGATTATGCCTCCTCATAGGTTCTGGGCCCAGAGTAGCATGGTGCTTTTCCTATATATTTTCCACATCTATGCAAATAGTCCCTTTATTAACTCACCATAATTACCAACCTGAGGTGCCATCTATCTCCTGCCAGGATCCTGCATGGCACATAGCTGATACCATCTGGTAGCTGTGCTGACTGGACCTTCACAGGTCTTGGGCCCCTCCATCCTTGAAAAAGCAAGGTCCTCCCTCATGGGGCTTCAAAAGAACTTTCAAATAAAGCCCAGTGTGACCTCCCCATGACCATTTGATACCCAGTCTCTTCCTGGATCTTGCATCTAGGAATTATGAATCACCCTCATATCCTCAGCCTTCAGCTCATCACTGTGCCCCAACATAACTGCTTTATGACTTACTTGTGAGTTCATTCATTCTTCCAGCTTCTTTAGGTGTTTTTGTTCTTTTTCATGTGCTTTCCCTCACATATCCCTCTTGTTACCTCAGTCCTTTTCTGCGCTCTTCCTAGAATATGCTTTCTCCCTTCTTCAGCAGGGGCCTGGCTCTCATGTTACCTCCTCACAGCTAGAAGTAGAACTTCCTTTCTCCAAGTGCTATAAAGCTTGGCTTTTACTTCTCCAGTGGCATTCACCAGACTCTATATTGAGCTGGAGAATTTGTAAAATACTTTATCTCCACAAGATGATAAATTCAAGCTCCCGCTAAGCTGGGCTTTATTACCCCTCAGATCCAAACACAGTGCCTTATAGCTTATCTGTGCCCAAAAGTATGCATAAGATGATTGGGTGGTTGAGAGATAAATAGATGCCTATTCTTTATTGCTTTATTCCTCCTGTAGTGGGGTTTCTGAGCTTTAAGGTATCTGTTTGATATTATTTCATTCTTATTCACCAACTTCATGTTGAGTAAGATTAACACCTTCAAAATTCATCTTTTATCAACATAAATATTTTCAACACTTGGTGCACAAAAGAAATACAAATACTGTATAAACATGTGCATTAGCATTCTGAAAGACTTTTATGTTGAGAAACATGATAACAGCTTGAGTTCCAATAGCACTAAAGAATTCAGTTTAATATTCCATAGTTCTTTCAGCCAACTGATAATTAAGGAAAGGAACAGATCCAGTTTGGTAGAGAATGTCTTAGCCAAATTGTGGTGCTTTGAATGGAATAATGTGCTAATTGACAAGTGAGAAAATACTTAAATATCCTGTATGCATTACCTGCAAACGAGGTAGTTTTAAACACATACTCATTCCCTCATAGTCTCATTCTACATCGTATTTTTCAAATGAAATACGATCATCCTTAGAAAGAATTAGTTCCATGTTTTAGGCATGAAGAGACTGTAATATCATATGAGAATTATTGCTTACAAAGGACGTGCTATGGGCAATAGACCTATTAAAATGACTCATGGTCAGTCATGCATATGCTAGACAAATTGAAAAAAATTAAGACATGAGATAGCAGCTGGAAAAAATTTTAAGTCTTTCTTTTTTTGACTCTTGAAACTATTTTTTAAGTTAATCCTACAGCTACAAATAACCTGGCTTTTGCAGAAGTATCTAAACCTAATTCTGATGCCTAAATTAGAGCCCTCAGATGTAGCTATGTGAGAGTTCCTAAAATCCTTTCCACAGACTTTTAAGTCTTTGCTTAGCAGTATTTCTCTATAGTCCTTCTTCCTTTGTTCTCAAGTAAGACTATCGTTTTGTCTTGAGTCCTTCACTGTCATTATGGCCGTGCGGGTATGTGGGCATAATAACCAACCCTTACCTTGTCTCAAACAACTCCTTCAACTACTTTGCCAAGTGCTCCTCACAAACTGTTGACACATACTCCTCAAGTGACACATTTGGGCCTGCCTTGAGGAGAAATACTTGTAGCTAATCTCCTATGTGCCTAAATATTACCTAAATCAATCATGGTTTCAAATCGGCTCAGGTCTCATGGCTATCTCAAATGCTTCTTTGAGTAAATATGGAAAACTAAGACAGGAAAAATGTCCTGTTAGTAAATGACATTGCCTTAAATCATCTTTCCATGAAAACCGTGGAAGAAAGCAATGTGATTACAAATTGTGGAGTAAAGTCTTTAATAAAAGTAGTGACAGGGGTTGGGGGAGTGCTCTGCCACCTACCTAGTGTCCTCACATAAATTTCTTTGTTTTGACTTCGATCTCTCAACATTCTTGTTAAGCAGGAGAGAGCTATTATTATTTCCTCATTATTGATCAGAAAACTGTAGTTGAGAAGACTCAAATCTAACTCTTCTGAAATTTTATTTTAAAATCCTTGAATATTACAATTAAGTTAGCAAATTTTTTTTCTAGTTTGAAAGCATGGAAATGGTGTTAATTTTTTTTTAATCTAGCCCTATCCAGTTTTTCTCAGTGGATAGAGCCTATGGACTGAAGGGTCCCAGGTTGGATTCCAGTCAAGGGCACATTCCTAGGTTGCGGGCTGGATCCCCAGTGTGGGGCATGCGGGAGGCAGCCAATCAATGATTCTCTCTCATCATGGATGTTTCTCTCTCTCCCTCTCCCTTCCTCTCTGAAATCAATAAAAATGTTTATATTTTTTTAAATTTAAGCTATTTTGGTTTGGGTTTTTGTTGTTGCTGGTTTGTTGTTTCCTGTTTTCCTCCTCTTGGATCTGCTCTTGGACCTTTCCTTCCTCTTCCCAGAAAGGCCACTGTGCCCTTCATTCTGCCTCAACAGCACCCTGTGAGTAAACACTCATTGAACACACAGCCCAGGCGGACACTGCGTGAGGCAGCTCCTGCTCTTGGGAAAGCATAGCACCTGGAGAAGGCCTGTGTCCTAAGTGCTCCACCTGAGGTGACTTTACCTGAAGTAGGACCAGAAGTAACTGCAGAGAGGCTGCACAAAGGAAGCTCCTTGTTTATGGAAAATTTAAGTTTGCAAAGAATATTACTAGCTTCAAGAATGGTCTAAGTCAGATGATGCAAATACTACTAAAACAAAGCAGAACATAAATCATTTTTTCTTTAATTCTAATTGTTTAAAGTATTACGTAAGTCTGCTTTTTCTCCCATTGACCTCTCCCCCCCCACTCCCACCTGCCCACCCCCAGCACATGGCCTCACCCCGCTAGTGTCTGTGTCCATTGGTTATGCTCATATGCAGGCATATAAGTCCTTTGGTTGATCTCTTACCCACCCTCCCCGTGTCTTCCCTCTTAGGTTGGATGGTCTATTTGATACTTGTATGACTCTGGCTCTATTTTGTTCATCAGTTTATGTTGTTCATTATATTCCACAAATAAGTGAGATCATGTGTTATTTATCTTTCTCCAACTGGCTTATTTCACTTAGCATAATGCTCTCCAGGTCCATCCATGCTGTTGCAAATGATAAGAGTTCTTTTTTACAGCAGCATAGTATTCCATTGTGTAGATGTACCACTGTTTTTTAACCCACTCATCTGCTGATGGGCACTTAAGGCTGTTTCCAAATCTTAGCTATTGTAAATTGTGCTGCTATGAACATAGGGTGCATATGTCCTTTCTGATTCATGTTTCTGATTTCTTGGGATACATTCCTAGAAGTGGGATCACTGGGTCAAATGGAAGTTCCATTTTTAATTTTTTGAGGAAACGCTATACTGTTCTCCACAATGGCTCCACCAGTCTGCATTCCCACCAGCAGTGCAAGAGGGTTCCTTTTTCTGCACATCCTCGAGAGCACTGTCATGATATATTCCTAGAAGTGGGATTACTGGGTCAAATGGAAGTTCCATTTATAATTTTTTGAGGAAACTCCATACTGTTTTCCAAAGTGGCTGCACCAGTCTGCATTCCCACCAGCAGTGAACAAGGGTTTCTCCACATCCTCTACAGCACTTGTTTGTTGATTTGTTGGTGATAGCCATTCTGACAGGTGTGAGATGGTACCTCATTGTCATTTTTACTAATATTTGCATCTCTCAGATGATTAGTTATTTTGAGCATGTTTTCATATGTCTCTCAGCCTGCTGTATGTCCACTTTCAAAAAGTGTCTATTTAGGTTCTTTGCCCATTGTTTGATTGATTGTTGATCTTCCTTTTGTTAAGATGTATGAGTTCCGTATAAATTTTGGAAATTAAACGCTTATTGGAGATAAGATTGGCAAATATGTTCTCCCATGCAGTGGGCTTTCTTGTTGTTTTGTTGATGGTTTCTTTTGCTGTGCAGAAACTTTTTTTTTGAGTACTTTAACACTAGCTAGGTTCTTTTTTAACTTTTTATTTATTTTTATTTATTGATTATGTTATTAAATATGTGTCCTTATCCCCACGTTACCCCCTATCCCAGAAACTTTTTTATTTTGATGTAGTCCCATTTGTTTATTTTCTCCTTAGTTTAATTTTTTTTGTTGCAGTGGTAAATGGGATTGTTTTTTTAGTTTCTCTTTCTGTGAGCTCATTATTGGTGTATAAGAAAGCCATAAATTTCTGGGTGTTAATTTTGTATCCTGCTACATTGGCAAGTTCATTTATTAAGGCTAGTTGTTTTTTGATGGAATAAAAAAACATAGGGTTTTCTATGTACAATATCATGTCATCTACGAATAATGACAGTTTTACTTCTTTTCCAATTTGGATGCCTTTTATTTCTTCTTCTTGTCTGATCACTATAGCTAGCACTTCCAGTACTATGTCAAACAGGAGTGGTGAAAGTGGGCATCCTTGTCTTGTTCCTGTTCTTGGGGAAAATGGTTTTAGTTTTTGCCCATTGAGTATGATGTTGGCTGTAGGTTTGTTATATAAGGCTTTTATTATGTTGAGGTATGATCCTTCTATTCCCACTTTGCTGAGAGTTTTTATCAAGAAAGGGTGTTGGATTTTGTCAAATGCTCTTTCTGCATCAATTGATATGATTATGTGATTTTTATCTCTCAATTTGTTTATGTGATATATCATGTTTATTGATTTGTGGATATTGTACCATCCTTGCATCCACAAATCATTTTCTTGATGTGACTGTCAATACTTCCTGGGTTCCTGCTTTCCCTGGTCTCTGTTATGCACAATACTAACCACCGTGAAGTTTCTCAGAGGATGGGAGATGCTTCTCAACACTGATATCTCAGATCAAATGTCACCTGGAATGTCCAAGGTCTTTTCTGATGACTTAAACGCATGTGCACCAACCCCAAGCCAATCACTCTCTATTCTATTTTTATCATATATATTTGATATGTATTTTCCATTTATAGCCTTAATTTGGGATTGACAATGAGACATCCAATTGAATACTTTTCAGACAAGGAACAACGCCAAACTAGCCTCATTAGAACTTTGTTTGTGAAAGCTACATACTTCATTATTCTTACTTTGAAAATGCAGTCAAGATGAACAAATCTTCCTCTGAGATACTTATTTGATCTAAATTAGGAAAGGGAAATGGTAGGGTAGGAAAGATACGGTCAAACAGGCATTGTCCAAATTTCCAAGTGATAGAAAATATGTCATTCCTTTCAAATTGCTGTGAAAATCAACAGAAGTCAATTTTGTCATACTTCCCAGAAATTAGATGCTTTTATATAAATTTAAGAAGTGAATTTAATGTAATTATTAAAAGAAATTAAATTCCTCCATTCAACATCTAACCTTCTGACATGGTAACACATCTTCTAATTCTATGATTATGTGTAATAATAACGTAACGATAAACACTATACTTCAATGTCTAATTAATCCATTCAGTCAACACATATTTATAGACTTCCTGTTATTTGCCAGGCACTGTGTTAAAAGCCTGGTGATACAACAGTGAACAAAGCAGGGACACTGCCCTCAGGGAGCTTTCAGTTGGATGGGGGAAAAAGACATTCATTAGATCAGTGGTTCTCAACCTGTGGGTCGCTACCCCTTTGGGGGTCGAATGACCCTTTCACAGGGGTCGCCTAAGACCATTGGAAAACACATATATAATTACATATTGTTTTTGTGATTAATCACTATGCTTTAATTATGTTCAATTTGTAACAATGAAAATACATCCTGCATATCAGATATTTACATTATGATTCATAACAGTAGCAAAATTACAGTTATGAAGTAGCAACGAAAATAATTTTATGGTTGGGGTCACCACAACATGAGGAACTGTATTAAAGGGTCACAGCATTAGGAAGGTTGAGAACCACTGCATTAGATAGACACCACTAACCATCTACAGATGATGATGCCTGCTATAAAAGAATCATGCCAGATGCTATGGGAACATATAACAGGCAAAGCCACTCTGGTCTGGGTTTTGGGAAGGTCTACCAAAGGAAGCAACATTGGAGTTGAAACATGCATTATTGGTTGTTAACTAGGCAAAGATGGGAGTGTGGAGGGTGAAGAGAGAGTATGTGGGTTCCAGAGAGTGGAAATATCCTGTTCAAAAGAACTGGGTAAATTTGCCTTTGCAGCTGTTATGGCTTTTAGGAAAACATGTCTTTTTGGAGTAGTGTGTTGACTTTTGCTGCCAAATAGCTAAATATATGTGTTTTGTGATTATTTATGAAGTTATATTTCTCAGCGGTTCATGTGAACAGAATATCATGAAACAAAGTAGTTACGAAGCACAGAAAGCTGGCTATCTGGATCAACCTTAGAAACTGCTAACCAGATGCTCTCTTTGTGAACCATATTTCTTTTGAAAATCTCTATGAGGTCTTTCAACACTTTCCCATCATCTAAACTGTGCATCCTTTCAGGGACAAAGGGAGAAAGGTTAACCAAATTCATAATTTATCAGCCCACTTTCCAAATATGCTTTACTGGGTTCTGATTCCCTGGACAATTCTGACTTTTGATCACTTGCCAAATAACTAATGGAAAATAAATGGCTTGATCAGTCTGTTACCTTCAACAGTTGTAAATCAAGACGGCCAGCCTCTCATAGAAGGGAAACTTAAAGAGAAGCAAGTCAGATGGAAGTTCATCAAAAGGTGGAAAACCCGTTACTTCACACTGGCTGGAAACCAACTTCTGTTTCAAAAAGGAAAGTCTGTAAGTTCCTCTGCTGTTTATTACACCTGCATTTTTAAAGTCTTGATTTCCACCAACCAGCTAGGTAGGCATTTTGTCTTGGGTTAAATATCAGTATTTTTTTTCCTTCTCCGTTTTACAATTTTACAGTATTATTTTATTACCATGTTCCTTTCACTGCCCATTCTGTTCATTTCTATGTTAGTTGGTTCACTGTCCCTCTTCATTTTATTATGGGAGTTATTTTTTGTTGACTTAAGTTTTTAGAAGATAAACTGCTCTTGACTGGAACACCGTGCCTTTTGTTTCCCTGCAGATCACCTACGTATATTTATGGCTCATCATATTGACTGATTTCTTTTATAGTTACAGGTTTTATTTAGAAGTGGGGACTGAAGGAAGGGGAACCATAGAAGGGAGGAAGAAAAAAAGGCTGGTCTATTTTAAATTACTTTTGAAATCACCAAAGTTTAATTTGATTAGAAAAAAATGCTATCTTTCATTCAGTGAATGAATACAATGGGATTCTAAAAGAATTAATAAATATTCATTTAATAGAACTTTCCATCTGAACAAGGATGCTGAGTAAATATCTGTATTCTGAATTTTCAGGGGAAACCTATTAACAATGTAAAGTTTTCCCCTTCTTTTCAAATCAGATTTATTATCCTTCAACTCTACTCAATCAGGATCAGGGAAATAAAATCTTGACCTACTTCTTGGCTACACTGAAAAATAATAATAATAATAATAATGATAATAATAGCAGCTCATCAGAGCTCACCACATGCCACACTGGATTGCCTCAAACAATCCTTTGAGGTCAGCACTCTTATTATTGCCATTTTACAGAAGGGGAAACAAGACTCAAAGAGATGGTTGGCTTGACCAACGATAGAGCCAGTAAGGTAAAGAGGGTGAAACTGGAGTCAGGCTTGGGCAGTATGGCACCAAACATGTTCTTAAGTGAGTACTTAGTCCTGCTTCCCTGTACACTTAAACACAGAGCCAGTGGCAAAGCAAACTGCGTCTGAACTAATTAATGAAAGGTCTTAAATTACTTAAAAATACAATGCACTGAGGACATATGCACTATATTTTTAGAGTGCTAATTATAAAATTTATTTATTACCCAACGGAATCAAATATGGTGTATCTGAATTTCACAAATTCTGGTCAGTGTTTTTTCAATCTATAAAACCTCATGTTAACTTTTTGAGTAAAAAAAAAAAAAGACTTTGATGTCACCTATTCTGAACTCATGTTACTTTCTTCATTTGTATGTATTATAAAATATACAGATGGATTTTTTTTGTGGCTGAAGATCTTTTTAAAAGGGAAGTATAGTGTGTGCTCAATCCAATGGTTCTCAACCTTCCTAATGCCGCAACC
Source organism: Myotis brandtii (assembly GCF_000412655.1). Classification (NCBI taxonomy): domain Eukaryota; kingdom Metazoa; phylum Chordata; class Mammalia; order Chiroptera; family Vespertilionidae; genus Myotis; species Myotis brandtii. The sequence continues at coordinate 3,891,844 of NW_005366679.1, read as the reverse complement.
CTTTAATACAGTTCCTCATGTTGTGGTGACCCCCAATTTCATTGTTACAAACTGAACATAATTAAAGCATAGTGATTAATCACAAAAACAATATGTAATTATATATGTGTTTTCTGATGGTCTTAGGCAACCCCTGTGAAAGGGTCGTTCGACCCCCAAAGGGCTCTCGACCCACAGGTTGAGAACCGCTGATTTAGACAGTTATTGGAGGTTTAAAGAAACATTTTTTTTTTTTAGTATAGGTTCACATTTAAAGTGTTAAAAATGGCCATCTGAATTTCCTGTTTTCATATAAAAAGGCAGGAATAGAAGTTAAAATGTAGGGATTTATCAGATCCCTAGAGTCAAAGCAGAGTCAGTACATAAGAGTGTTTTTCCTGAACTCAAATAATGACCTTTATCCTTCTTGATTCAGAGCTTTTTAATAAAGTTTAGAGAATGAGCTATTTTATAGTTGGCTAACTTGTTTGACATCTTTATCGGGAAATAATGGTTTAACATTCCAGAAACCTGACAAAACATATGGCTCAAATATTGGGAAATAGTATAAGGACCACAGCAAAATCTCCTTCATCCCCAGGGACACAGTAACCTAGCAGTGGTCAGCAGTCTAGCCACATCGTAAAGACCCTTTCTTGTAAATGAGAAAAAATGTGCATTTTAAACTAAAAGATTATAGTGTTACTTTCTATTGTTAAGATCTCTGCCAACCAGCTAGGCAATGGTGTCCTTTAACTTCCTGGCCATTTCTATCTTGGTTAATTCACTGTCCTTCTTGAAATAACTATGATAACATCTTTTTTTATCAGTTCTTTCATTTATCAGTCTCTGTACTGTAGGCTAACCCAAAGAAATACAATTTTACTATCCTCAGATACTGTAAACCACAGTAAGGTGACAAATATTGTCTAGTGCAGATATTTTCCAAGTTTATCCTATATAGCCCCTAAAAGAATTTGGAAAGATCTATATTACCTATAGTATTTTAAGGTGTTATCAACACTTTAATCATAAGTTTAAACAGTTGCACAAACTGTAATTTCTGTTGAATTATAAACATTTTCATTTTAAAATAAAAATATCACATATTTTCTTTAAATGTAACCACTGAAATAAAATACCATAGCAATTTGACACCTAACACTATCCATTTAAAAATTACATAAATTAGTTATTCTTTAATAAAAATGTTTACATTGTGTCACTTTTCCTTGAAATCATATTTTTGTTCTACCTCTCCCACAGCATTTCACTGTAATGACCCTATCATTTTTCATTGCAATAAAACTATGTATATAAGTTGAAATTTAATTTTAATTTCTTGTGACCATCAGTCTCTAAATACTAAGGTTTTATATTTTTCTCTTTTAAAAAATTATATCATTTATGAAAAGCCGTAAGTATAATACCAAATGTATTATTATATTACTAGTTATTAAACATTAAAAAGTGAAATGCTATTGGAAATGCATCACTTAATCAACAATGGGGATTATTGTTGCTTTGTTTGAAGGATGCTTCCCTGACATTAATATTCTGTATTGCTTTTTAAAATTTGTTTGATGCTCTTGAGATTTTTCCAAGTTGCATAATGCACCATGGAAAGTTTGGGATGAGTGAGAAGGGTATCTTTTCATTGCAAAGTGGAAGAAGGGTGACTGTACAGGAGAGGTGGGAAAGGGGAATTGACAAGATCCTCAACCACAGGTACATTCTCCAGGAGACAAAATGGAGTTAAAGACCTGAAATTGCTTTAAACAAGTATCTGACCCCTTAAAACTATTCATGCTAGCAGACAGATGACGCTTCCAACGTTCCACAGAGTTTCAAAAACAATTTGATCTACTTAAACACTGAAACCCTTTTTATTCTATGAATACCCCTTCCTCAGATATAGCACAAAGTAAAATTAAATTCCATGCTTCCCAAATTATCTTAAATTCTGAGTTAATGGTACTCCAAATTGTACTGTTATGTTTTGCTCTATTAATGAAGTTTTAATGTTAATAGAAAATGACATAAAATCAAAGAAATATGAATTAAGCATTTTCCCCAATCCCAAGGTAGAATTTCTAGAAATTAGCTATCTTGTGCCAATTTATGATACGATAACAAAGGGCCAATTGTTCACTCCTTTCTTGTTCTAACGACCCTTTGAGGCAATGGCGCCCCAAATAACAAAGGCCTTGAGCCATATGAAGTGAAAGGATTCTGATCCTCTTGGAAAATCCTCCAGTAGCCAGAGATCTTTCCATGTTCTGGGAGCCAGCTCATGTGTTTTACTTCCCATGTGCATTTCAGAAAGACGATCCTGATGACTCACCAATAGAACTCAGCAAAGTACAGAGCGTGAAGGTTGTGGCCAGAAAACGCAGGGACCGCTCTCTCCCTCGGGCTTTTGAAATCTTCACAGACAATAAAACCTATGTTTTCAAGGCCAAGGATGAGAAGAACGCAGAAGAGTGGCTCCAGTGCATCAATGTGGCAGTTGCCCAAGCAAAAGAGAGAGAAAGTCGAGAGGTGACCACATATCTGTAGGGACTCGCAAGCCGACCTCACACTGACTGTGTACAATGGCATTGCATTGTCACTGCCAATGTCAAGAAAAAAAGATAAATTCGCCGAGTCATGTGTTTTTTACTAAATACCAGTGGAACAGTTTTTCCTCAGAAGCAGTACCCAAAAGCGGCAGGATTCCTAGCACATCTTATATCCTAATGGCATTTGCATTAACTTCAGGACATTTGTGTAAGCTAGGATAAGCAGAGGAAACCATTTTCTCCAGCCCCAAATTCTGTGCCACTCCCATTTACACTTGAGATTTTGGGTTTTGCCATTAACCATATGCTTTTTTTAAAGAATTAAGCTGTGGGAAGCAGAATTCTGGGATAACTCCCGATGACCCACACCCGGTATAACCTTCTCCCCTTGAGTGTGGTAGAACCTGCAACTTGCTTCTAACTAATGGAATATGGCAAAAGAGATAGACTGGTCTCTCTCCTGATTATGTGACGTTCTATGGCAAGGGTAAAGAGATTTTGCAGATATAATGAAGGTCCTTAATCGGCTGACTTTGCGGTCATCAAAAGGATATGATCGTGGGTGAGCCTGACCTAATCAGATGAGCCCTTTAAAAGCAAGTCAGAGACTCTCTTTCACTGGCCTGGAATAAGCAAGCTGCTATGAGTCCTTCAGCTTCAAGGAAATGAACTTTGCCAGCAACCAGTGAGCCTGGAAGAGGATCCCCAACCTCGTGTAAGAGCCCAGCCACCTTGACTGCACCTTGACCGCAGCTTTGCAAACCCTGAGCAGAGGACCCAGCTGAGCCATGCTTGGACTCCTGACCCACGGAAACTTCGAGATAATAAATATGTGCTTTTTTAAGTTGCTAAGTGTGTGCTGATTTGTTATGTAGCAGTAGATCACTAATACAAAAGCAAACTTGGACTATACATAAAGGATCAATTTTTCCTAGAAATTTACTAACCGTGTGATTTAGCATAGAAACCTGGAGAAAAATTACAAGTAGTCGATACCCTTAATTCATCCTTGACCACTGCTAACTCACTAGGACGGGAAATAGAAAAGGTCAATTGAGGAAGGAAATGATTCACTTTTAACATATAAACTTTGAGGTATTGAGAGACACAGAAGTTATTACAAGTGGGACATGGAGTTCTGGAGGTCAAAAGTTGGCCTTGTTGGGTATATGGATGGTCACTGAACATGTGGAATTAGATGAAAGTACTCAGGGTGAGCAAGACAAAAGACCTTCTAAGGCAGTGGTTCTCAACCTTCTGGCCCTTTAAATGCAGTTCCTCATGTTGTGACCCAACCATAAAATTATTTTCGTTGCTACTTCATAACTGTAATGTTGCTACTGTTATGAATCGTAATGTAAATACAGTGGGGCCTTGACTTATGAGTGTCCCGACTAACGAGTTTTTTGAGATACCAGCTATCTCTCCACCGATTTTTTGCATTGAGTTGACAGAGTAATTTGAGTTAACGAGCTCCTTAATGAGCTCGGTCTCGGAACGAATTAAACTGGGAATTCAAGGCCCCACTGTATCTGATATGCAGGATGGTCTTAGGCAACCCCTATGAAAGGGTCGTTCGACTGCTAAAGGGGTCTCAACCCACAGGTTGAGAACCGCTGTTCTAAGGGCTACCTGAAAGTTTTCAGAAGCGATGAAAAAAGATTAAACTCCTTTATGCCGTAGCAATTTATGGAGCAGCTACCAAGCAACAGGTACCATGCTTGGCCTGGAAAGACAAAAATAAAGACTCAACTCCTCCACTCAAGGAACGTACAGTGTAGTGGAAGAGACAGATGTTTACAACAAACACTGAAATGCTCTATGGCAAGTACCGTGACGGAGGTTTGGGAGAACACAGGAGAAGGCACCACAGCAATTGACTTTGAACTCAGCATGGACTCCCTCCCTGTTTCCCAGAGTTGTCAAATAATGAGCTTGCCTTAAGGAACTATTCAGAGTGTTGCTGGCAGACACAGAGCAAATGGTCAGTAGAGGGAACCACCTTGCAAAGGCAAAGGAGAGAGAGGGAACATGGTCCATTTGCAAAACAGCAACTCCTTACCTCGGATTGGACCATATGGGGCCTTCTGGGGAATGGTGCAGGATGATGCTGGCTTCCCTGCAGGGCCATGGCATAAAGGACTTGGTTCCATGCTAAGGATCTTGAACTTTGTCCTTAAGATAGTGAAGCACCATTAAAAGGTTTTAAGAAGAGAGAAATCATTTTGATAGTGGTATAGAGAAAGGGATATTGGATATTATAGCAGGGAGATGATCTGGGAGGTTCTTAGAAGGTGTTTAGTCCTAGACCAATGTAGTAGCTGGGAGACAGAGGGAAATGAAAGTGCAGGAAAAATACTGAACCAGTGAAATGGACAGGATACTGATGGGTTGGATAGAGCTGGGATGTCAGAATGTGGAGGAGTCTCTGATGACCCCTAATGCTTTCTTCAGAAACCTAATGAAGATGGCAGTGTTCACTGAGAGAAAAAATTTCCAAGCAACAGCTTGATAGGTGGGCCCATGGCAAATTAAATTTTACTGTGTACATTCAGAGTATAGACAAGTGATTTACCTTGGACTAGAGTAGTGATGGCGAACCTATGACACACGTGTCAGAGGTGACACGCGAACTCATTTTTTTGGTTGATTTTTCTTTGCTAAATGGCATTTAAATATATAAAATAAATATCAAAAATATAAGTCTTTGTTTTACTATGGTTGCAAATATCAAAAAATTTCTACATGTGACACGGCACCAGAGTTAAGTTAGGGTTTTTCAAAATGCTGACACACCGAGCTCAAAAGGTTCGCCATCACTGGACTAGAGGGACACCCCCTTCTATGGAGCCGGGCAAGAAAAGGTGTGAGAGCAGGTATAGCTGTAAATGATTCTCTAAATATTATTTTAAACTCTACAAGCTTGTGCAGGAGGCAACCAACACATCGATTGGTTGTCTCCTGCACGGGCCCTGGGCCTGGGGCAGGGAGGAGCCTGCAACCAAGGTACGTGCCTGGGTTTGACCGGAATCAAACCCAGGACCCTTCGGTCCACAGGCCAATGCTCTATCCACTGAGCCAAACCGGCTAGGGTTACCAGCTCTTTCTTAAGAGTCAGTGAGTAACTCTAGCTAGTTTGATTAAGAAACACTGGTAACTGATGAATGGAAATAAAATATTAAGTGACACTGCATTACTTATTAATAATTTAAATGCCAATCATGTGCTCGAATCTTTCATAGCAGAGATTACAGTAAAACGCTGGTTCCGTGCTGATTCTGTTTTCACTAAATGCTTGTCCTCAGAAAGACGAGAATGGCCTTACCAGCTCAATTTGGAGGAAAATAATTATCTTTGCTGCTTGTTACAACGTCCTTGTTACGTAATTAATGAAATGCCTCTAGTTTATAACACAATTCTCAAAGCCTTGGAACCAGATCTAAAGAGAAGTAAATGTATGAGAAGTAAGCAATCTTCTTTCTGGTTTCATTCCATGATGCAGTGATTCCAAATGCAGTCAAATTCTCCTGGGTTCCGAATCACATGAGGAATTTCAGAATCCTCAGCTTCCCACTGATATTTCTGGCACTTCCACCCTTGCTGCCGGCTAGCTCACCACAGACTGGCCTTTCCCAAGAGGGCAGCCATTCCTGCTCCTGATCTAAGAAGAAACCACATTTCTAAACATGTCTAAACCTTTAAAACTGTTGGTATGAATACAATTATAAGCATGGACAGAAATTCAAGTGGTTTTCATTTTTTACTTCATTTTGACTCTTTTTCCCACCCAAAATAGCCATGGAAAATAGTAAATGTTTATATGTGAGAATCTCATCTGATTATTTCTTGAGAACCTGCAGTTGGTAAAAAGAAATGCTCAATGCTTTTTTAAATACTAGGTTTTCTAGAAAATCCTTAGCTGGTGATGTTGAGGGACATTTATTGGATCATTTTCAATTTATCGCCTTTGAATTAAAGATGGTCCTTTGGGGTCTATTGAGTATGGCTTATTCTCAGGCATAAGTAAAGATTACCTGGTTGAAAAGCATTTTCCATTTTAGGAAACAATTGTGAGGTGATGTGAGAGACTATGTGAGCCGAATTCAAGGTGCACTGAAGAGAAGTAAACACCAAAAATGCCCTCATCAGGATTTCCAGTCCCCAAAATCTAACTCAGTTTTCAGATGAAAAACGAAGAAAAACCCAAGATGTCATCTTGTGTATAGACATCTTGGTGCCATTCCACCCCACAGATTCTTCTGAAAGATAGAGGGGTTGGATCCACATCATACCACCATCCATCACTTCCTGCCAGGCTTGTGTGGATCAGAAATTCCCAGAAGCCAGGGCTGCAGGCAGAGGTCCTCCCACCTCTGATGTGCAGTTTGTTAGATGGGTAGGCACAGGGCTGGGCCCAGGTGGCTCTGCCCTTGGTCCTTGGTGGGTGTAGGTGCAAACGCATGCTCTTGCTCAGACAGGGCAGGGCTGTGTAGACAGCTCAGCTCCCTCTGGAAACGGCCTCAGGACGGTGTTTTCAGAATATGTTATCAGACATAAATTTAAAACAACTAAAATAATAAAAAGGAAAAAAATACACCTTCAAAAAAAAGAAAAGATAGAGGGGTTGGCAAATCAGGGAGATTTCTACCAGGACAGTGGAGTCTAGAGAAAGAGGTACAGGCTCTGGGCATGGATACATGAGAATTCAAGTCCTAACTCTACCAAAACCAAAGTACCAATCTGAGCAAAATGCTCAGCTCTCACCTCCAGGTTGGGATGAGATGGAACAGAATTGGTGTGAGGCTTAAATGTCATGTGAAAGCACCTGCAGAGAACCTTTAACTGAATAGGTGCTTGATAATGACACTCCACTAAGGAAGGGAAAATCCTACCAATGAAATTACGATGTGATGCCTTAATAATGTCCAATGAGTAGTGCTTTACTTCAAAATGTCTTTTATCTGCTATCTGAGGGACCTGGCAGTTGCTTCTGACTTTAGGTACTTTGTGTGGTGTGTGATAGGTAATTCTTTTGTATCCATTTCAGCAACAAAATGAAGCATGGATTTATCCACAGGGTGATGTACTTCTTTCTCAGGTAAAGCATTTAATGGTTGCTTTGCATCACCGCATGGAACTGTAGACATTCCTCTAATAACGGCTCTTGGACTCACTCAGTCCCATTTCATCCCCAACCTCTGTTTCTGTACTTTTCTGTGTACATGATAACTTTATTTTTTCAAAGGCAAATCATACAATTTTTTAAGACCTACTAAACATCAATTAGCACATGTGGTGTCGACCATGCACATGACTCAATTGAAGTCACAACACAAAGCACTAGCACCAAGCTTGAGTGACAGCTAGTCACGGTCATTCCTGGTGGGTGACAATTATAAGACTCATCTCGAATTCAGAACTGTTAAAATATGGGAGGAAAAATGTAAATAAATGAGCAGAAGTATTAATTTAAAAGTTCCACAGGAGTTTGTTTCACAGTAATCAAAACTGTAATGTAAAAGTTTTTGTGCACATTAAAGCATATGGCAAATGCGAGAAATTTTTTAATCTATTAAAATGGTTACAATGCTCCTAATGCACCCATTCTTAAAAGTATGAGATTGGCCAAAAAAATCAGTGGTATGAATTAATCCAAGTCAAAGGCCTGAGAACCAGCTGTAAGTCCTGGAGTTCAAAAACCGAGAACTGGAAGTTCTGGTGTTCCAGGGCAGAAGAAGATGGACATCCCAGCTCAAGAAGAAAGGAAGAATTTGCACTTCCTTCACTTTTGTGTTCCATTCCACCCCCAGTGGATTGGATACTGTCCACCCACCACTGGTGACAGTAGATGTCTTTACTCAGTCTACTGAATCAAATGCCAACCTCTTCCAGATTCATCCTCATGGACACACCAAGAAATAATGTTTTACCAGCTCCCTAGGCATCCCTTAGGTCAGTCAAATTGTCACATAAAATTAACCATCACACCCTCTATTTTGATGGAAATAATATGACTAATGCCCACATATAAGCCATGTTTCTGATGCCTCTGCACCCCCTTGCTGTGCTCCCCTTTATCCAAGTCCCCTTCCCTGGCAGGGAAATTAGATAGGGAATGGGCCAAGATGGTAGGGGTGAGGGTAGAGGGCATGTGGTGTATCTTTCACCCACTGTCACAGACTGGGGAGCCTGGAGGTGAAGTTGGGATGGTGTCTGAGGAGGAATTCCATACCAAGAAGGAGCAGCATTTCCATAATAGGCCCTCAAGGTCAACCATACCAGAGACAACAGCAGGGAAGCAAGAACTGGAGCCACGTTGGAAGCTGGGGGACCAGGAAAGAGAGAGGAGTAGAGCCAAGTAGGTGGAACAGGTAGTGGGATAAATAAAATTTATAGGAGCAGGACAATTCCCAAGGTTATGTTTTCTCAGATACCTGCCTAGGTGAGAAGGGTGCTGATGAGACAGGTTCCCACCTCCTGTGTGTGTGCTTCTGTTACCAGGTTGCACAAGGCCCTCATCATGTACGAGGCAGAATAGGCGAGCAGCCCTGGCCGAGGCCTTGGCTCCTGGGTCCTATCATGAGGACCCCAGCCTTGCAGAGCACCTTTGATACTGACATTCTTCTCATTCCACACCCCCCATCCAGAACATATTGAATGTGTTTTCTTCAAAGAAAATCTATCTGGGGTTAAGGGAAGGGGAGATGGATATCCTGGAACTTTCTTGTGAATTTTTTTGTAGCATGATAATCAGACACATTGTGTTTACATAGTTCCTTACGCTTTGGTGGACGAACTTTTTCAAAATTTGCATTGAATAGAAAGAAAATATGTTTCATCTGTTTTTCAGCCAATGAACTGATTAGAATTCACTTCATACTTAGAACCTAGAAAAGTAATAAAGTACTCAAATAATGTGAAAATGTAAAGTATTCAAACAGATGACAGACTCATTTCTTCATAGGAATCACCGTGTTCCATGAGACCTCATAGGAAGTGGGGGAATGGGGGCTTAATAGTAAATTCCAATTTTTCCTTTTTGAATTCTTTTACAATTCTCTTTGACTTTATTTTATTTTTTAACTACCAGTCACCTTATATCAGGATAATACACACATGTCAGTATAGTACACATTTATAGACATATACATACACCTATTTTTACACAGGTGCTATGACAACAAAACAATTGTTTTCACATGTACTTTATAGAAATCAATCTCAATCTTATTATTTCATTATTTCATATTAGATCCCCCCTCCTCTTTCTAGGCTGGGATTGTGTGTAATCAGTAAGAACTCTATGTGTGTCGCACTGTTCTTAACAGAGATTCACTTCTACACACCAGATTTGCCCGGGGAGTATTGTGTTCCCTCTTAATTCAGAGCTATTATGATTTGGAGGAAATGTTCTAAATGTCTTTTCTCTTGAGAGTGAAAAACAATGATCCTGTTTGCCAAACTAGCTCATAAACACAAAAATCAGAATAGGGCCCATCTTTTTCATTTAACTAAAACCACAGTTGGGAAATGTCTATCTAGAAAAATTAACCATGAAATATAATATTTGGGGTATGTGTGTTGTTAGTACTGATTTGAGAGCATTTTAATCAGGACTCACTAGAACATTTCACAGAGGGTTATCTTATGCTTTTCCACACAAACATCCCTCCCCTACATATTCATGTTCTTGGCATCACTGTAATATTGTTGTCTCCCGAAATCCTACTGTTATATCAGCTTCAAATGCATGCAAATGGATATCCACTGCAGGCCAACACTGTCACAGTGAGCTTCCAGTATAAAGAGGCCACTAGCAGAATGCAAGGCAGCCAAGGAAACTAGCCCAATTCTTCCAATGAAGGGGACTCAGCATTTATCATTTAGGTGACAGTATCACGGATGTTGGAGAGCATGTAGTGTCCAACTCCCCTCACCCCATGGAGAAGCCCCTTCCTTGTCATCACTGGGAGCTGTCATTTCAGCTGCTAATATTTATGGGTACAGAGAACCCATTGCTTTATCACCAGTCCACATTTTTAAAATAATTTTTTTCTGATTATGAAAACAAATCAAATCTCATTTTTTTTTTAAATAATTTTTTTCTGATTATGAAAACAAATCAAATCTCAGAAAACACAGACTATTAAAACATAATAAAAACTCTCAAGGCTTCCTAAAAACATAAGTGGCATAATAATCCCCTCTGTCCCAAGACTCACAAATGTAAATAAGATGCAATTTCCCTACACCATTTGGTAAGTCAAGGGTAATGGAACTCACAATTCTTCAGGTCTTAGTCCAAGGGCCCAACAGCCAAAACCTTCCAAGCAAATAAATAAACAAAAGCAACAAAATAAACCAGCGTTGACAAAAAGTCATGCAAATTAAATTACAATTCCTTTTTATGAGGAAACTTGCTTCAGACAAATATATTGAGTTCTTTTCCTTTTTTATAGCATGTTCCTGGTCCTTTTTAAATCTTGTAAGAATTTCCTAATAATCTTCATGTTTCTTAAATCCTTCCAAGGCCAAGGACATTCCTCAAGTCTGGCTTAAGTTAGCAAATGGAGGGGACGATTTCTGGACATTTTATTTCACTGATTTTTCTGGGGAGTTACTACATGTTTAAATATGTAATTCATCCTAAAGCCCTTCTGATTGTTTGCTCAGAAAATAATTGATTCGAGTTGCAATGACAGACCCTTAGAAGTGGCTTGGAATTTATATAAGGAACCAGTAAGTTATTACAAAGATAATTGAGATCTGTATATCATGACTTAAAGTTGCCAACACAAACTTAAGATGCAAAGATGTTCTTAATAAAGTTTTTTAAAAGAGCTGCATAAGATGTATTCAAAAGAAGAGCATTATATTAAATAGAATTTTTATTCTACAGTCAAAATACAGACCAGGCACTGGAAGTGAGCTCAGCAGGTATAGAAATAGGTGTTTCCTAAAATATACTACTAAGGACTCTGGAGCATAACTTGGAGGAATTATTATAATTTTGTTTTACAAATAAAATTTTTACTTATAAGCTTAAAGATCTGTCCTCACATTTTCACAAACTCTCAGATACTTTAATAATTGGAAAATTTGAGGAGAAACCAAGATGGCGGCATAGGTAAACACCGGAGTTTGCTGCCTCGAACAACCACTTCAAAAATACAACTAAAAGACGGAACGGACATCATCCAGAACCACAGGAAGGCTGGCTGAGTGGAAGTTCTACAACTAGGAGGAAAGAGAAAAGCATACCGAGACTCAGAGGAGGCGCAGTGCTGAAGTAAAATGCTAAGGTGCGGGTGGAGTGCATGAGGAGCGGGCTGGCGGCTGAGGGCGTGGTTGTCGTTTTCAATCAGGAGGGAGTCTCAGGCTCTGAGCTCCAGTTCCGGGCG
>NW_005366679.1:3873906-3878387 GCF_000412655.1 Myotis brandtii | reverse complement strand
GTGTGGGGGGTGCGGGAAGAGATTGGACAATAATCGTGCACCTATGGATGAGGACAGTGGGTGGGGAGTGAGGGCAGAGGGTGGGGTGGGAACTGGGTGGAGGGGAGTTATGGTGGGAAAAAAGAGGAACCAATGTAATAATCTGAACAATAAAGATTTAATTAAAAAAATAATTGGAAAATTTAATTTTGATTTAATCTAAATTAAAATTGGCTTTATTTGGTGTCAGTGCAGTAAAAGAAACTTCAGTTAATTTAAATAAATTGGATAAATACCTCCACTCAGCTGGCCCTTCCCCTAGTCTGGAAATAAGCAGGTGCCCTTCTCCGCCCCACAGTTGGTCCTATGGATCCCAGACCAACCCCATTTGCACCCTCTTTGTGGAGCCTTCATTTTCAGGCTCTACTATATCCTTTTGTGTGGTCTATAAGCAGCCTCTTTGTCTTGGAAATAATTACATAGAAATTAATAAGTTAATTTACATTAACTTAGCCCTGACATCCCTCTAGGATCTAATCCTTGCTCTTGTTCTTTCACCAAATGTTTCTTGATTGGTTGTCTCTACCAATTCCTTCCATGTCTCGCCACCCACCCACACTTTTGCCCTGTAGTGAAGCTCCTGCTCCATCATTCTGCTCACAACAATCACTTCCTGTTCATCAAATAAATGGGCTTTTCTCAATCAGTATTCCTCCTGAACTCTACAGCATGTGGTCTGCTGGTCAACCCCTCCTCAATAGCCATTTCCCATGCATTGGTTTGTGTAAAACAGATTATTTGAGTTTTTGCAATGATTAAGAACATAGATTCTGTTGTCAAGTAGACCTGGCATCACTATTTAGTAGCTATTTGACCTTAAGGAAATACACTTAAACATCTCTCAGTCTCAGTTTGCTCAACTGTAATATTGGTAACTCTTCTCCCTGAGGAGGCTGTGAGGATTAGATGATGGATACATAAAAAATTCTCAGGGCATGGTAAGTGCTCAATAAAAATTACCTGTACTGCTCCCACCTTTCTGATTTCTCCCCAGTCTCCTTTTCTGACTCTTCCTCGTTCTCCTGTACCCAAATGTGCATTTCTCCCAAAGCCCTGTGCTGTCCTCTCTCTGCAAGCACTCCCTTAAATACCTCATGTGCTCATTGTTTCCAGTGTGACCACACACTATAACCTTCTAGCTCTGGCATGGCAAGCCCCATCTAATCCCACTTCAAAAATTGCCCTTAAGGACATTTTTCCATGAATGAGCTGTCATCCCTGAAATTCAACACATAAAAGGATCTTATTGTCTACCTCCTCCAACCTCCCCCAATGGCATCACAGACATGGGATCTCAGAGTCGTTCTTAAATTATTATTATTATTCACCTCCTTGTCCCTCACATGTCTAATATCTTGTTTTTATTTTCTAATCTTTCTCCTTTCTGATTATGCCCTTTCATTCCATTCACCAGCACTCTATCTAGCCCAGGCCCTCATCTACTCACACCTACATTATTAAAATAGCCCTTCCGTTGGTCTTTCTAAACTCCTCCACCATCAGCAGAATAATTTTTCTAAAATGACAGTTTAATAGTAGTGCTTCCCTACTCAAAATCCACTGACACTCTCCCCACACCATTGTCTACGGGATGAAATAAGATTCCTTAGTCTTTAATTCAAGGTCCTCCACACCTGACAATAATCAACCTTTTCAAGTTTACCTTCCAATCAAAATCCTTGAGGTTAGAAATTGTGTTTCATTCATCTTTGTATCCCCAATGCACATCACACATTAACCTGACTCATAGGGGACACCCAGAGCCCCTTCGGCTGCTCACGGCTCATGATCCATCTGTGGACTTTCTGAACAGTCAGCAATTCCAGGTTGAGGAAGTTCATAAATTTTTGGTTTCTACATTACCAAAATGAAAGCAAGCCTGTGAAGTAGTTTATTAGTCAGTGATGTACAGACACATCCTCACATATCCCTAATGAGTCTGCAGGTTGGCTAGGCTCAGGGTGGGCCAGGCTGAACTTAGGGCTTCCAGTTGGGTTCAGGTCTGCTCCTCTGGGCTTTCTAAGGCCCACACAGAAGGGGCCACAGCTACCCCATCAGTCCCTTTCCTTATCTCCTAAACTGGTTTTTGCATTGTTGTGTAATGGACCCCCATGTTTTTGTATTTATAAATTGAACACAAACTAGTCCTCAGAAAGACAGCCCTTCCTTCCCTCTTAACCTGGTTTTGTGCTTGGAAAAAGTCCCTTTTTAAGACTTTTAAGCTCTATACATTTAAGAGAACTCCGTTTTCTCAGGCAAACTTTTTAAAACTCAGATACGGTTTCAGAATGGACTCTGTCTGGAAATAGTCCAGGGTTTAGGGAGGTGGGCAGGGACTTATGAGGGATGTTGCAGATGACTGATTTAACAGACCAGGCATGAGGCAGTGGTTCCCAAAATCCACTATGCTATTATCAGGCACAGTTCTGTGACTAGGTTCTTAAATATTTAAACAAAAAAAAATGAAAATGAAAGATAGACCAAAAAAAGAAAGGTTTTCTTTGAAGTTTCAGAGTTGTTTGCTTCTAAAAGCAAAGGTGTTGTTCTTTTACTTATCAAAGTACTTTTCCTATTGATTCATCACTTTATTGCTTTTCTATTGTCTCAGAACTCAAATGGGGGTCTCATTCAGTGACCAGGAATCTTTTTTCTTTTTTTACTATTTCCAGAGACCTTGATCATATCATCCATGTTCACAGTTTCTTTCCATTTGTTTCTATTGATTCTATTATTCAATGCTCTTCAAAGATTGTTGAATCCTTGACACTGAATTCAGACTCTGTTTAATGTATTTAAACACACATTCATTTAAGAAAAGTGAAATGTATTCTGAAGGTCATGATGAAACACTAAGCATATTGTTGGGTATTTTGGTCATCTTTCCTTCTCAGTGAGTAATTTTAGTTTCCTGGACTCTGTGTTCTCTAGAGGCACTTAACCTACTTGCCAAACCGCTTCAAACCCTCTCATTGCATTTCCAAGTGCAAAACATCTCACTTCTTTTTTAATCTGTGGATTTATGAGACAATCATTCCAGAATCATGGCTTGCATTAAGGCCCTGCAATTCTTCCACGTTTATGGTTAGCAAGAATCCTGAGCCAGAATCATGGAACAATGCAAGGCTAAGCCAGAGACAGAAAACCTGTACTTTATGCCCTGTTATTATTTAAGAAAATTGCTTGTCTTCTTGAGTTTTAAAAGAAAAAGAAAGGAATGGGCTTGTAGCCATTTTTAAGCCCTTTGACTTTAGGGTATTTACCTTAATTTAATCTGACTGTTACTAGCTTTTACATACAAAAGTAAATAAATAAATAAATAAATATGACTATATAAACACAAGTATTGGCTAGATATTAAAATTCTCAGAGAAGACACTGGATTTTACAACTTTGCTAATTAATTTGAGATGTTTGCCATAGTAAATTTGCGCGACTGAAAATTATTATTTATCTCCCCCAAGCCATCCCAGCTCTCAAATATTAAGAAAATATTTATTTTAATGAGCATTTATTATCTTTTTATCTAAGTGAAAAGTATTATTCCTCCTCTGTTATGTCCCTCAGAATATAATTTCTTGAAGGTAGATAGATATATTATAATTAATTAATTCCCAGTCTAATATCCTGGAACAATTTAATTAACTCAGTGGTTATTCAATTAATAATAATTAAATGCATTTTTCAGATTCAATCACTGATCACTTGGTAGTAATTACCTCAATAGAACAGCAAAATGGAGTAAAAAATTACTGTTTGGCTTCATCTGGATTAAATTAATAAGGTTTACAATGCATTTTAACAGATAAAGACAAAAATAAATGCCTTTGGGGTGAAATTGCATGAAGTGATTAAAGGAAGCAATGCTGACCTTTATTTTAAATTATAATAGCTTTACAATCTAGTCTCTTCACCAATAATTGTTAATTCCCAATATTTTCCAGTCCTTATGGGCATATTTAAAATGGGAAGGTTATATATTAAAAGAGACTTTTCTTCTTGCCCCAAATAAGAATATAAATAAGAAACCTGAGTCTAATTATCCAGCATTACATTAGTCCCCAGAAGAAAATAAGTGTAAAACTTAAAAACATATTTAATCATTTAGTCTTTTTTTTTAAATCTTTTAATCTTTAAAAGACCCAGAGAAAGCCTCACTTCTTGCTGGTGTATAAAACAAATAGACTGTGTACATTGTTTCATTTCCTTCAAACGTAAAATAGACCTTACTCTTCTTTTTCCTCCCTCCCTTTTTTCCTCTCTTTTCCCTCCCAATAGCACAGTCCTGAAGCCAGGAAGTGGGACACAGTACTTAGGTGTACCGGTTAATAATGCAGATTTTTTTCAACAGATGGAGTTACACATATGTTGATATATATGCGATTTGATATGTATGCTATTTTGTTGTATTGACAACAAGCTTCAAAACTTCATATGTCAAATTT
>NW_005366679.1:3868541-3872760 GCF_000412655.1 Myotis brandtii | reverse complement strand
TGCCTCAAAACAAGAAAAGTTCTATTGGGACGGCATCCACAAATTACCTGAAAGATGGCGGAAATGTGTAGCTAGCGATGGACATGACTTTTGATGTTTCTCTTGAAAGTATCATGTTTTCTTTGATTACAAAATCTGCACTATTAAGGGGTTAATATTTAATCTGCATTTTTAACCAGTTAACAGCCAATCCGCAGTATTAACCAGAGATGAGAGTCATTTGATGCAGCTATAAAGTGTGGATAAAAAAAAGGAGGGGGGGGCGCGGGGCAGCACATACTAAACCTGACAAGCTCAGGGGGGGCCTGCATGCTTACAAACTCAGAGACCGAAAGTAACCACATAGGATGGTCTAAAATTAAAACTCTCTAACTAAAAGCAAGTCATGGTGAATAGTCATGGTGTAGGTAAGTTATCTTCCCTGACAAGGGTCAATCTCTACCTTCACTGAGCCTGTCTACTGTCTTTTTGCCTCTATGGTAACATACCCTTGGACTGTCAGAGTAACTCCCCTTTTTCCAGACAGCTCAGGACACAATCACTGCGCCAGAGCTTGGGACCTCAGAAACTCTCGTTGTTATTGTTAGCACGTTAACTGTTAACTATCCTATGCCCACCCATGTAAAAGAAGTGTCTATTCATTTTACTTTTTATCCAGTCCCAGAGATTTTCCTGCTTTGCTCTCTCCCTCCTCCCTAATCTATCACCAGTGGATTTCATATAACCGCCCTTATGTGGTAAATCTGCCCTTTCCAGAGCATTTTCTCAATCCATTGAGATTTTGTTTCCTAGCAATTGTCATCAGTTTGGCTCAATTAAGCTCATAAAAATTCTCTACAGGTTTGGACATTTCTTACCTCCACGAAACTAAGAGAGGGAGCGTTCCAGGGAACTGAGAGAGAAGTCTGTGTTTCTTTAGTCACAGATGATGCTTTTTCCCATCAGACTCCTGGGGGTCAGCCACTCGCAGCTACCTTGAGGACATTCTTTCCTCCTGCAAAACATTCTGAGCGGCCCTGAAACTATCTCCTCCTGCTGGATAAAGAGACCTCATATCAGCAACTTATGACTACATTAGTGAAAACAAAAGCAGTTGAGCAGTTAACATCTGAACAGAGGCCTAATTAAGAAGTAAACTATTTAATTCTAGCTGCCCAAAGTACTAGGAGAATTATAATCATAGAGTTTCCCTGTACCCAAAGGCCACTGCTAGCTTCACCTGACTCTTTTCTACCCTCAGTTAGGGCCCAGTCCCCTCATCCCCTGGCTTTCTATTTATCTCTTTGTGTCAAGTATATTTTGGTAAATAATCTTAAATCCTTTCTGTGATAAGAAAGGCCATAAATAAATAAATAAATACATTCTAATTGTGAATATATGAAGCACTGATCTTTGGCTGGGTCAGTTATGTTTTCACACCATGTCTATCTACCACAAGTAATACTCAACAAGTAATTCAAATATACTACCCTAAATTCTTGCTATTTGATAATCTTTGCAGTCTACAGTCCTTAATATATCATAAACAATTAGTGGTGAAGTCACTTATATCCAAATAACTGCTTCAGGGTCTGAATTCAGCCATATGATCCCTTTGGCCTTGCTGGACTGATTCACACCTCTTAGTGTGTTAGCAAAATTTACTAGACTGCCCTCAAGAGGAAATAGAAGTATTTCCTCTCTCAAGGTATTCTCTGACTATAAAAACATCAATAGTTTGTTTTCAACATTGGAGGTGGGAGAAAAGAGGGGTCAAGGTAGGAGGGAAACAGGGGGAGAGAATAATTTTGACATGATTCTAACTATCTGATCATGGAAAGACCTATGTAACTATTTTTAGTTTTTGAAATGGAAAATCATATGCAAGTTAGGTTGTCACTGGAAGGGGAATGGGACTGAGATAGGTCTGACCTGGCACAGTCTGCAATGTGTGGGTTCTTGACTTTGTGCAGGAAAGATTTCACAACACAAGTCTAGGGGATTTTGAAAGTACATTTATTAAAGCTGGGGATAATGAAACAAATGGTAGCAGAGGCAAGATTCTAGCAACAGGAGTGAGGCTAGGTGGAACTGCCTTAAGATTATAGCAACAGGAGTGAGCCTAGGTGGAGCTGCCTTGGCTCTGGAAAGGTGAAGGAGAGGTGAGCCTAGGTGAGGATGCCTTGGTCCTTTAGAGAGAAAGTCACAAAGGCAGAAGAAGTGAGCCACCTGGACTACATGGACTCAGAAAACAAGTTACAGCGGCAAAAGAAGGACCCTCGGAGAAAGGTTCAGGGGGTTAGCCCAGGACAAGCCTCTGCTGCCTACTGCTCCCCTGGTTGCAAGTCTCATGGGAATCCTTTGAGCTAAGGAGAAAAATAGCAAAGATATACATGCCTGAGGAAAGAACTGGGGGAATGCAGGGGCAAGCTCAAGAGAGAGCACACCCTTGGCCCTTTGTCTTAAGAGTTTTATATCTGTTTTCTAAAGGCTGGCATTTTAGAGAAGGTCTCCTGGAAGGATCTCAATAAAATATTCACCAGCTTTCCAGCTGTGTTATTTAATATGCTAATTCATCAAAATGAGTGTATAGAGGGGTCGGGGGTCATTCTCTGGTCAGTTTCACTTCAAAGAATGTCACCAGAGAGGACTGGAAGGGAGGCAGGTCTGCCCACAGCAGGGTCTGGAATGTGCAAACGATTTGCTCCTCTAAGTGTCCTTGGTTAGAGAAGATAAGACCTTGTGATTTATTATCTGGCTGTAAATTGCTCAGCCTTGTTTAGCTACCTGTCTCAGTTTCCCCATTCCTCTTGCCAAGGAATTTTCCTAGCTTCTTACTATCCTGCCTCAAAGTAACAATAAAAATTACATATCATGTTTACCGTATTAGAGTCAATAAACGTTGACATGGGGACTGACAGCAGGGAGACCACATTTTCTCAAAATCTTTCAAACAGAAACAGTGTGTGTGTGTGTGTGTGTGTGTGTGTGTGTGTGTGTGTGTTTTCAAGCGAATGTGTGTATAATAAGACAGGGTCAGCCAGGAAAAATGAGAACTACGAGAGAGTCAAAATTTGCTGTAATGAAAGCCCTCCCTTTGATTATAAGCAAGATACGGAAGATCCCCAGGTTGATATTAGTGAAGAAAATGATTTTTAAGAAAAACATGGTTTTAATTTCTTAAGCTCTGGTGATTACTCCTACATCAAGCTGACACTCGGCAGATTTATTTCTAACCAGTCATCACTTGTGATGAGTATGTTTTCAAAATGTGTCAGCTCACAGGGAATATAAAATTGTGATCCCAAACCACCTTCCTGAACTGTGACTGAGGAAAGATTCCAAGGGAAAGTGCTGACACGACAGGTAATGGCATTCGTTTCTACTATCAAAGCTTCGAAAATGTTGGGTGTTTTTTTTTTAGGGGGTGGTTGTTGTTTGCTTGTTTGTTTTTGTTAGTCTGCCCTTGACATCAAAACTCCAAGACAGGTAGTACCGACTGAAATCTCAGATCTTGGCACAAAGGTTTGTAAACTTCCACAAATCTTGAACAGGCACAACTAAACCGTATTTCCTAGAGTCCAACAACAGGTGTCGGAGGAAATTGAACTCCTAGAATTTCCATTCAGGCATTAACAAAGAATTGTTAAAATATTCTAGGAAAACATCTAAAGATATTATATACAAAAGTTGCACAACTTGTTCCACTAAGCACAGGATGAAATAACTTTAAAATCCCTTTAGCAATTAGAGGTTGCTGGCTGTGTACTTAAAGAAGCTGATGGGGTAACTAAGCACAGCATCACCTGGCCCTGGTGCACAACCCTTGTGACCTTCACCTCTCTCTGGAGAGGGTTCCCCAACATCTGCTACACTGTTATTGTGTGCTGGTCTCACTCTAAGCTTGAGGAATACAGAGATAATTAAAACTCTGTCCTCCAGGCCCATATAGTCTTCAGAAAAATTAACCAGCAATTAATGTAAGAGGCAGCATAACATAGTGACTAAGAGTATGGACTTAGAAATGAGATATCCAAGTTCAAATCCTGACTCTGGTTTATGGCTTATATTGATTGGCTGTGTGACTTTGAAAACATTATTGAACTTCTGTGCCTCAGTGGTTGAGCATCAACCTATGAACCAGGAGGTCACAGTTTGATTTCTGGTCAGAACACATGCCCAGGTTGTGAGCTCGATCTCCAGTGGGGGGGGGGGGGCGGGTCAGGGAGGGGGGGGCAAA
>NW_005366679.1:3856394-3868525 GCF_000412655.1 Myotis brandtii | reverse complement strand
CAGGAGGCAGCCAATCAATGATTCTCATCATTGATGTTTCTATCTCTCTCCTTCCCCCTTCTTATTTGAAATCAAATATATATTCATCACTTAGAAGATTGCCTTGCCCTTAGTAAGTGCTATAAGTATTAAATACCTAAATATATAATAAAATATGAAGAATGGCCATAGGAGAACCATGCATGGCTCTGAGAATGAAAAAGAGGCATCTCCACCAGCCAAAGGACCTCAGGAATGGCCTATCAGAAGATGAAAGAGACTCAGTGAGAACAAGACCAAGTTAATCCGATGGGCAAGAGAGAGAGGTGGTGGTCCTTGAACTCTCCCCCAGTATATCCAAGATGGCAACGGAAATGAAAGTAGAAATGAAGCAAGGGATCCACCCAATTTATAGGAGAAATTTTCTTGTAGTTCTAGGTTTAAAATTTAAGAGGAGTTTACACTCTACCTCTAACATATTTATGCTTGTTCCAAAATAAAATTAATAATTTTTATTTGTTGCCAGTAAAATTGACTCTGAGGCAGACATGCCATTCCTCTCCTAGGGGTGGACATGCTGTGATCTGGGAGGCAAGTGGCAGAAAGATGATGATATGTAATTTTTAGAAAGAGCAACATATTGAGGGTTGGTATTAGAGGGTAAGCTGGCTGGAATATTAGTGGTTACCAACTGAGTAGCAAGCCCCATGCAGACAAATGCCACTCCAGGCTACACCAGGGGAAACTCCATAGCAGGCATCTACAAAAAGCTCAGAAACTGCTGTGGGGAACAGGAAAAGGATCCGACCAGAGATCACCAAGGAGGACCAAAGATCCATATGGGTAGGTAGCTCCACCCCTGGCTCTTTATATTGCAAGCCCAGCTAAGACCAGAAGGAAAAAATATATTCTAGAAGCTGGTACAATTCCAAGAAAGGCAGCAGTTGTGACTGAGCAATTTCACCTCACAGTTGACTGCCCCCACGATGTGACTCCACAAGGTGGTGCTTCTAGGCGGTTTCTAGGCAGTCATTGCATTTGCAGACCCAGAAAGGTTGTCTTTTCAGCACTCTGAGTCTGAAGCCACCTCTCTGACTTTCGCTTGCATTAACCAAACTCACAGAAATATTTAAATGTAAAGGAAAATGCAAATGCATCAACTTACAATGAGCAAAACAACTTTCATTGACCTGGAATACCAAATAATGATTGAGCGACCAAGCACTGAGCTAAATACTTTACAGATGTGAACATATTTAATTCTCAAGACAATTACAAGGTAAATGTCAAAGAAACTGTTGATGCTCATTGATTTCTCTGTATCTCTACACTTTCCTGCCTCCCTTTCCGTTCTACTGGACAATTGACTGTGAGTAGAAGTGATGAGGGTCACTTCTGGGCAAGATGGTCACATGTACAGTGTGCCTTCCCTATGTTCTTTCCCAAACATGCAGCTGAAGCAAAGGAAATGGTGTGCCAACAGACTGGAAGAAGAGGGAGGGGGCTGTTAAAGAAAAGGACATCACAATGAGATCAAAGCTGTTCACCTTTCTAAAAACACATTCTCTTATTTTTTAGTTAAAAATTGTTAATGTTGACATAATTGCAGGCATCCCCCTTTTCCCATCTTTTGCCCACCTCCACGCCCCCATCTCTCCCTCCCTGTCTCTTGGCCTTCACCAAACTATTGTCCCTGTCCACAAGGTATGCATATATGTTCTTTAGCTGATCCCTTCACCCTCTTTATCCAGTCACCCCCATCCCCTGCCCCTTGGGCACCAGACAGTCTGTGCCATGTACCCATGCTTCTGGGGATTTTGTTCGTCAGTTTATTTTGTTCATTAGATTCCACATATTAGTGAGCTCATATAAGGACCAAGTCTGGCCCAGACAAGATTCCAGGCCCCCAAATGAGCAGAAAGAGACAAAGGCTGGAGCGAGCCTGCCACAGTCTACGTGGAAGAGTGCCAGGGCAGCCATGGGAAAAAGAACCATCTCAGAGGGGTTGAGAATGGGGGCATTGAAGGAGAAAAGGTTGTGACCAAAGGGAAAAAAATGCAGGTGATAGGACATGAGCATACCAAGGGTTGGCAGAAGTAGAGAAGTAGAGGCTTTGGAATAGTCAAGGAATAATGAAGAAAAAGGCTGGGTGGGTCATTAAGATACCAAAACCTTAAATCAAGTCAAGGTTTCTGATATCACAAATCCATTATTTTAATATGTAACACACACCAACGTGGACATCTGATACACTTGGAATCCTGCCTTATTGTCATTAGTGATTTTTTTTTTTGTATCATACCTGTCTGTCATTCAGACTGGTTTATTTTAAATCCTTTAGGACACAGGTTTGATACAAAACTGTAATATATTTGCCCTTATTAACAAGAATAAATCATATGGACACTGACAAACTCTTGGAACAGTGCATTTATATTTTGATTTTGAGACATGGGATCATGAAAATGTGAACTCTGCTATTGTCTTCAACTAGTGATTTCCTTTTTTATTTACCAAAAAGAACATGGGTGATGTTACACAGATACAATAGAGTCACTCTTTTCAAACAACATTCTTAAATAGTCCAGATGTTAAGCATATTTGATTTTTCAAATTTGCTACCTTTTTATTTAATTAAGCATGATTTTACTTTTCTATTCTTTTGGTCAAAGACAAAATAATGTACGTGATATTTCAAAATACCTTTGACCTTGTCCAAAAAATTTCCACATAGCTTCCAGGAAGCCTTAAAAACTATTTATATTACTTTGTGCTTGGGATCATGAGTACTGAATGAGTACTGAAGTATTTGATAATATTCTCAAACAACACAGTGCTTATCTCCAGATAACCTTTAACTGTGAAAGATAGCCTCAGTATATCTAATCCAATCAGTTTTGCAAACACTATTTTCAAGCCTTAAAGTAGACCACAAAAATCTACTCGGAGACATAAAGGCAATCTATATACTTTATAAATTCTGAAACTTTCCCCTACTTTCTCACACAGGAAGAAAATCCTTCTTAATTTTTTTCCCCAGAAAATTACAAACTTACCATTTCCTTTTTCCAATATCCTCTTAATTGTATGGAATTTTCTCATTTTTTTTAATGCTGAAATTCAATCCTTCAGAATTCCCAGTTTGTCCCACAGGGTTGAATGGAATGTTCAGCGTTTTTGTATATTATGCCTCATTAGGCAAGTAGTCAACCAAAATGGACATTTATGATAGAATTAGAGTTCTCTCATTTTAAGTAAGCACACACTCTAAACTTTGTAATAAATCAAACTTCTAAATATTCACTAAGAGTTTTACACTGAAAATCGTTTTTTTTAAATCATCCAGTGTCGCCCTGACCTGTTTGGCGAACTTCTAAATATTCACTAAGAGTTTTACACTGAAAATAGATTTTTTTTTAAATCATAGAGTGTCCTCTAGCCACTGTTGTCACAAAGTCTGAAGGAGTCGGAATAACGCAGCAAATAGTTGAAATCACTGGGACCATTACAACTAAAATATGACCTTTTATTTCATTAAGCAAATAGTCGGAAAAAAAGAAATGTAAAGTTGTTGAAAGAGACGGAGCATGACTCAGAATACACGAGCCAAGCACTGTTTTGTGGTATTTGCTAATCCCATTCCAGGCTAATTAGCACATGGCAAATGCAAGGAATACTAAAGATGATTCAGTGATTCGGAAGGAAAACCTAGGAGAACAAAGAAACTAAGTTTATTCCAGCTTGGAGAGAAAAACCCCGAGTGCTCTCCTATCAGACTGTCCTTTACAATGGCTGTTAGGCATCCCAGGGACAGACTGCTCTCCAAGGGGCCAAAACAGAGGGGAGGTCAGATACAAGACAGACTTCGCAATAAGGAGGGCCTGTTAAACTGTAGCCTGGGTCACCACTATTTGAAAAGTGTGTGACCCCAAGGCCCCCAAAGATCCCAACACAGCAAACTATCAGAATAAAAAACAGAAACTCAACTGTAAAAGGGAGGAATAGGAATGTGTTTCTTGACAGAACGTGTCTTGAGAAATTCAGGAGGGTGTCGTATCACAGAGCAAGGCTACCTGAGAATCCTCTCTAATTCCGATTTCTCCCCAAATTCCAGTCTTTCTGGCAAACTCCCCTGCTCCAGTGCTCCAGTGAGTTCAGTCCCTCTTCTCCTCCTCTCTTTCTCCCTTCTTCCCACTCTCTCTCCATCTCCAGGTCACTCCTTCTCTCCTTCACCTCCTTCTAATTTTCTCCTTTTCGCCCTCCTCGACCCTTTTCATTCCTTCTCTTTTCGTCCTTCCACCCTCAGCTTTTCGCCCTCCTCGACCCTTTTCATTCCTTCTCTTTCCGTCCTTCCACCCTCAGTCTATTTCTCTACCTATACACACACTGTTCCTACGGGCGAGGAGGTGGGGAACTGAAAATACTTGTCATACAATTGGTTTTTAATGGCACACTTTAATTTATACATGCCAAAAGACTGTGGTACTGTGTTTTTCCATAAATGTTATAAGCTTCCTCATAAGCCCCATGCAGCAGATTGAATTGTTTCCCCCACAAAATTCATATGGGAAAGCCCTAGCCCTCAATGTGATGGCATTTTAGAGAAGGGAATTTGGCAAGTTTAGATGAGGCCGTGAGGGTGGGGCCCCCATAAAAAGATCTAGAGAGCCTCATAAGGTCAAGCCTAATTATGCTAAGAGGACTGTGCCCTCTAAGCTGGGAATTGTTTGTGACTTTGCCCACAAGTCAGTCCGAGGCTTAACCCTGTATCAGCTCCCCACATCAGTCTATTTCTTTACCTATACACACACTGTTCCTACGGGCGAGAAGGTGGGGAACTGAAAATACTTGTCATACAATTGGTTTTTAATGGCACACTTTAATTTATACATGCCAAAAGACTGTGGTACTGTGTTTTTCCATAAATGTTATAAGCTTCCTCATAAGCCCCATGCAGCAGATTGAATTGTTTCCCCCACAAAATTCATATGGGAAAGCCCTAGCCCTCAATGTGATGGCATTTTAGAGAAGGGAATTTGGCAAGTTTAGATGAGGCCGTGAGGGTGGGGCCCCCATAAAGAGATTAGTGTCCTTATTAAAGAGGGAGTGACACCAGAGCTCTCTCTTTTTTTGCCATGAGAATCAAGCCAAGGAAGAGGGTTCTCACCAGGTACCAAATCTACTGGCACCGAACCTTAAACTTCCAGTCTCCAAAATTATGAGAAAATAAATGTGTATTGTGTAGGCCACTCAGTCTATGGTATTTTGTTATGGTACCCCATGCTGACCAATACACCCTGTTAGGGAGGAAGTTAGACATGAGTGGCTGGGGTGGGGCTTGCCCTGGGGATCAGACCAACACTGCCTTCAGACCGCCTCTCTATGGGGGGACAGCAGACTGCCAGCAGGCATGCTTGGAGCCAGCCAGTTCTTGGCACAAGTTAGAGGAAATTGACATTATCTCAATACCAATGTGACCTTACTAAGGCCCTGGACTAACTATAATAAAATTTGCATTTTGGTTTTGACCCCGCCTTCATGGGGTTTTCTGTATACATTATGGATAAGGGTATTCCCAGAAGAAATATAGTTTCTGTCCATCATCTCTGAATGAAAATGAAAGTCTCCATCCAGAAAATTCCTTTTTTCTTTTCTTTTATTTACTTATTTTTTTAAATATATATTTATTGATTTCAGAGACAAAGGAAGAGGGAGAGAGAGATAGAAACATCAATGACGACAGAGAATCATTGATCGGCTGCCTCCTACACACCCCACACTGGGGATTGAGCCCGAAACCGAGCATATGCCCCGTCGGACTGGGAATCGAACCATGACCTCCTGGTTCATAGGTCAACATTCAACCATGGAGCACCCCAGCTGGGCAGACAATCCTTCTTTTAAACCCAGGAGTTGAGGGCCAGGCTTTCTCTCACCTGGCCTGCTCCTCATTTGGAATGTATCTTCAATAAACCCCATTTTGCTTTATTTTCATTTTCATTGACCTTAAAAACTTTTCTGCGTCAAGAAAAAAATGGAGGTCCCAACCAGTAACCCCAATGGGTAACACCCTCGTTTGTACTTTTTGAGGGGGTCAGATGAAGTGGAATAAGGGAAGATACAAACGTGCCAGTTAAGAATCGATCCATTACTTTGGGTTAAAGACTCCCTTCCAGATAAATACACAGTGAGTTCAAAGTTCAGACTTCCTCTAAGACTTGTCTCTCCTCTCTTGTTCCAAGGGGACGGCTGAAGGGCAAAGTTGACCCCAGGGCTGGCCTCCACAGAGATGCCCTCTGCACTACCTGGTCATACCTTCTGATGAAAGTCGTGGTCATTCCTTTGGCAAAGCTGGGGGTCTCAGGGGTCTTTTCCTCTCTTAACTGGTCCTAGCTTAGCCCAGGCTGGCCCTGCAAATCCTCTAAGTCTATATCCATTACTGCTTCCAGCAGCCCTGAGAGAGGCCTCATTGGGATTCCTCCCACCTATTGCTACCACAGCCGTAGCAGGCCTCTGGTTTCAATTCCTGCATTAGGGTATATAACACCTCCTGGATCCTTCCACATCACACAGAAGCCAAGGGATCCTTGGGACTCTATATCTGACCCTCTCTATGCTTAGATGCTACTTTCAGCCATTTCAATTTTGTTGCTGAGTGGCTCCATATTACATACTGTGATTCCCTTAGATGTCTTGAAGTGTTCTTAGTCTGTATCTAGAGAAACTAGAAACAAACCTTCTTGCTCTGGGAATATCTACCCTTAAAAAAAAATTTTTTTTAACTCCCTCTTTCCTTTGGCCATGAAAGTATGAGGAGAAAATCCAAGTCCACTTATTTGACCCCTTCCCTTCCCCCCTCTCCTGACCTTTCCCTTCTCTCCTGTTTTGGGTGTAGAGTGTGTGAGTGTGTGCTTGGATGTATATGTCTGTCCCTCCTCCCCACCTCGCCCCCATCCCCAACATACACACAGCTTCCTAGAAACTTAGTGTCATCTACCTTCTCTTCCTAGATAGAAAGCACTGATTGTCACAATTTCCTTCAGAACTTCTTTGATGTTGTCCTTTCTTTCCCTGGGAAATAAGCCTTAATGGTGAAGGGTGGAGGAGGAACAGGAATTAGGAAAAATAAAATTATTATATCAGTATTTTAATCGCATTCCCAATTTATCTCTACTTAATGGGGCATAAATATAAAACAATCTAACTTTTTCTTAATCCTTGCCGTAATGCTGTGATTTATAACAGGAAATATATATTTGGTCTTCCATTCCAGGCACAGGGCTCCTTAAACCCTGGGCGTTTCCTAAGTGAGGAGAGTAATAAAGGGGTCTTTTGTTAGGTTAATGAGGTGATTTTTGGAAAGCAGGTGGACTCTCACTTCCCTAGATGGATGAAATGAGTTCTGACCTCACTTCACTGAGATGTGTCACATAACATTTCAAGATCCCTTCTATAAGATGCTGTAATTCTATGAAAACCAGGAAAGAAGAAGCAAGTTCCATTTGTGACATTAGGCAGATGATTAAAACTCATTACCCTTATTTTTTAGTAACTTAAAGATTTTTTTCTCTAAAGTTGATCTCTTATTGACCAAATATTTTCTTTCTACAAGTTATCAATGATTGAATCATTACTTTCCCCTTTCTTCCACTCCATCTTCTGTGTAACTCTATTTTAATCAGTATCTTGACTGCAAAACTGGTTCCTGCCAATGAATTTGGGCACCATATATGCTATTTGTAATTTTAAATGTGATTAATCCGAGCAGAATTTGGCTTTTTACATACTGTGTCAATATGCAAAGCTCTAGTGACATCCAAGAATCTTTTCCCTGAAGTGTTTTGGGATGTGTGTGATTAGGTAGTCTACATCTTTAAAGGGGAGGGAAGAAAACTTGTTAGAATCTTTGCAGAAGCATCAATTTAATAGTAAAATGCTGCCTCCTTCTGGATAAATTGTACCAGGCATGCATGATAAGCTTGCAAAGCTGCTAAAGAGGTATGTTATTTCACAAATACAAAATTCTTTAAAGAATTAGAATTTTACATTTTTAAAATAAAATTAGACTAGAGGAAACCTTGAAAGATTACCTAGATTTTTCCTTCGGGGCTGTAAAACACCTAAAGTATCTATTCTATTTAGCTGATTTGGTTATCTGACTTTCTTTTGAAGATCTCTGAAGAGTAAGATCTCTGAGAAAGTAAAAATTAGATGATAAAATTGCAATTAGTATAATTTTCCCTTTTATATCAGGCTACCTTACCTAACATTCAATTGGCATTGGCATTTGTGCATGCACACATATTCATACTCCATGCTTGGAAAAAATGTGTGGGGTGTGT
The DNA here is from genome assembly GCF_000412655.1 of Myotis brandtii. Classification (NCBI taxonomy): domain Eukaryota; kingdom Metazoa; phylum Chordata; class Mammalia; order Chiroptera; family Vespertilionidae; genus Myotis; species Myotis brandtii. The sequence goes on along the minus strand of NW_005366679.1, from coordinate 3,860,204 downwards.
GTGTGTGTGTGTGTGTGTGTGTGAATGAATGCAATGAAATGCTTTTGTGTTCTAGTTCTGTGCCCAGTAGTCATGTGAATTTTGGCAAGCCACTTAATCTCTCTGAGTCCCAGTTTCCTTATCTGTACATGGAGGATAGTAAACCCATTGTCATCCACCTCAAAAACACTGTGTGAGGCTCACTGAAAGCAACAAAGCACTGTGTGAGGTATTAAGCTCACTGGTTGTCTTTACAGATTTAAATGGTCACACGCCCAAAGTGAAAGAATAAAACCAGATTTGTGACGAACAAGAAGAAAAATACTTCATGGTGACCTATTTATTGCATAACCACAGCTAGTTTGGTTACACTCAAATCAATCCACTACCTACTACCTGGAGAAGAGCGGGAGGAGGTTACAAATGGCACCGTGAAGGTATGAGGAGAAAATCAGGGTGCGCTTATTTGACCACTTCCTTCCTCCCTTCCTCCTCCTGAACTTTCCTTTCTCTCCTGTCTTGGGTGTAGAGTATGTGCCTCCGTGTGTTTGTTTGTTTCTCCTTCCCAAACCTCCCCACTATTTCCCCACACACACCGCTTCCTAGAAACGTACTGCTATCTACTTTCTCTTCCTATTGGGTGGAAAACACTGATTGTCGCAATTTCCTTCAGAACTTCTTTGATCTGTCCTTTCTTTCCCTGGAAAATAAGCCTGAATGGAAGATCAAATCTATATTTCCTGTTATAAATCACAACTTCGCAGCCAGGATAAGAAAAAGTTAGATTTTTTTCATATTTATGTCCCATTAAGTAGAGATAAATTGGGTACATAAGTATATAATGGGAATATGATTAAAACACTGATATAACAACTTTATTTTTCCTAATTTTTGTTCTTCCTCCCCCTTCACCATTAAAAATTACAGTTTCCCCCGGTGTAATCAAAGTTGATCGGGTGAGGGACCCAAAGCGAGCCCTGTTCTCTCAGCTTCATCCTCTCACAAACATCACCAAACCCAGGCCAGAATGATCCAGTGCTGACTGTGCCCTGCTTCTATCAAAGGGACGCTCATAGTCCTCCAAGGATCCTCCATCAAAGCAGTGCTAACCGAAATCTAAACCAGCGAAGAGACCAAAGGGCACTCCGAATATTCTGCTCCCTTCTCAGCCTCTCGGTTAGTGCGCATGCAGTGTAACCACTCTGTGCCTTCTTTTGTCTATGAAATAGGTATAGCAATAGTGCTATGTCTTCAGGCTGACGTGAAGATTAAAAGTGTGATTACAAGTGAGCACTCAGAACAGTGTCTGGCATGTAGGCACTCAATACATGTTAGCTGCTGCTCCTACTGCCAATAATATTGCTATCACACTCATTTGCTTGTTCATGACATTCATTCATGGACAAAGGATACGTCTCCCTCACAGCTCTTCAAGTTTCTGAGACTGAAGGTCGATCCTTTCAATCTTCTGGCCATCAATATTTAGAATGTTAGTTACCTGACATTACATATATACTTCTTTTTATTTTTCAACTACAAAGTAATAAATTACAGCTACTGGTGTTATTTAATGACTTAGTAACCAAACCAAGCAACAACTGTTTGTTTCAAAGCTGTATAAACAGATGGGCCTAGAATAAGAGCTGGAACATTTCAAGCTGTTCAACATTTTTTATGATAAGGAAATATTCCAATGCCATCTCACTGCAAGAGCAAAAGTAGCTATAATATCCTGATTCAAAATTATTTGATAAATCAACCTAAGTAGAAGGCACGAAGGCACCAAAGCTGTTTGTTGTGTGTGTGTTTTAATATATTTCTATTAATTTCAGAGAGTAAGGAAGAAAGAGAGAAGGAGGGGGGGAGGACCTCTAGTCTACACTAATAAAAGACAAACATGCAAATTGACCGTACCTCTGCTATGCCTTAAGCCACACCCACCAGCCAGTCAGAGCAACTATATGCAAATTAACCCAACCAAGATGGCAGCCAGCAGCCACGGAGCTGGAGCAAGCAGGAGGCTTGGTTGCCCCAATGATGGAGGAAGCCAAGCTTCCCGCCTGCCGGGGCTGGCTCTGAGCTCCACTCAAGGCAACAACGTTTCAATTATAGAAGATAAATAAACCCCAGAAAAAAAACTATGAACAAATTCCTATGCACACTGCACATTCTTATTTTGAAGTAAAAAAACAAAACGGGAACAAATACAATATTTGTATTTGCATGTGGCCCGCGGGCCGTAGTTTGAGGACCCCTGCTCTATCCACTGAGCCAAACCAACTAGGACAAAGCTGTTTTGATTGAGGACTAAAAATGGCACTTGGCCACTAGATGGCATTTCAATTATGTAGCAGATTTCAGTTCACAGTTGATCTAGTTAAAAGCTTAATTGCTTTGCACTTGGTTCAAGCACTGGTGATTCATGTATTTTGATGCCATGGGAATTCTCAGGAGTTGGCAGAATTGAAGCTTAGGAATATCTATAGCAGGTTCTGCAGTTACAGATATAAAATCCTTTTGGAGTTATGAAAAGAGACAAGTAATTTTAAATTTCTGCCTGAAATTTTCAGATCCGTTTGTGGGTTTTGTTTATTTTTTTTTTAAGTAAATTATTGAGGGTACGATTGCAAGACTGGACAATGTATGTCTTTTCAATTCACCGGTGTAGCATGAAGTCTTAATAACCACAGAGCAGCATAATTCGCTGCCCAGGGTACCTCCGAGCCTGGCCTCTACTGTTTTAGCAGGTGCAGCAGCCTAATCATCGCTGCCATTTCCTTCTCAATTAATTCTTTGGAAAAGCCAGCTGTGGACTTGTGAAACATCCCATGGGAGAAAAAATATAATCGAATCCTCATTGAATAAAAAGACTGTTATAAATAAAAGGTAACATCAATGTTTTCATCTCCAATAAGGATATTAGCAAAAAATAATAATAATTTAAAGTTTAACAGTAAGACTTGAAGATAGCCATAAAGATGAAATAAAATCGGTTCTGAAATGAGTGTGTATGTGCTTTCCATATAATAGAAGAGACACTTCTATCTAGGGAGATTTGAATAGAGACACCGAGGATTGAGTAACTGATGCTTTCTCGCTCATTTCAGAAGGTGCCCCGTCAGTTTTAAAGCCTATGGTGCTAAATTCACATTGTCCACTAGATGGCACTAATACATATTAAGTTCTTAAGCGATGGAGCATTTATTCCCACAATAAAATAAAGTATGGGTAGATTTAATTATGTGTGTGAATAAAGTATGGGCAGATTTAATTATATATGTGGTCGGAAAACCGTGCTGTAATGATCTAAAAAGTTTAATAATAAAGAACTGTATCTGCCCAGAAACTCCATTTCTTTACCCTGACTCTTTCTCCTTTCTGTCTGTCCACTCCCTTCCTTAATCATTAAGTCCCCAGCACATCAGATTCTGGTCAGCATCAAACTGTCTTAAGAACAAAGCCTCAGGCCCTAGCCAGCTTGGCTCAGTGGATAGAGTATCGGCCTGTGGACTGAAGGGGAGGGTCTGGGGTTCAGTTCTGGCAAGGGCATGTACCTGGGTTGCAGGCTCGATCCCCAGCCCTGGTCAGGGTGAGTGTGGCGGCAACCCATCCAATCGATGGGTCTCTCTTACATGAGGTGTCAGGGCCAGCATGACAAGGTTGAGCCGGGCTGAGGCAGGGAGGTGGGAATTGAGAAAAGAAAGAAAGACAGGAAAGCGGGATCAGGAGGACTCCAGTTCTCGAGGAACTGAAGTGAAGTTTATTAGCCACACAATCTTATTTATACACAACACACTGAATAGGAGGTTCAAGAGGAAGAATGTATTCTTT
>NW_005366679.1:3837723-3856298 GCF_000412655.1 Myotis brandtii | reverse complement strand
CTACAAAGGTTGCTCTCATTCTACTGATAAACGCCATCCAAACAAGTCTGGGAAAACTGTGTGGGGAAGGGTCCCAGCCTTGCTAGCCCCTACAGGTGCAAGGACCTTGCCAGCTTACATCTGGCCCCCAACAATGAGGGTTTTCTCTCTGTGTGTCTCTCCCCCTCCCTCCCACTCTCTCTAAAAAGAAAATCAATGGGAAAATATCCTTAGGTGAGGATTAGCAATAATAAAATAAAATAGAATAAAATAAAATAAAATAAGAACAAAGCCTCAGGCCTTTTTACCTCAGACACAGAGTTTCCCTCAAACTAAAGGTAACATCTTGACTTAAGTTGTGTTTCAGCCCCAGGTGCATGGAAGTGGAAAGACCCTACTGGCCGCACCCTTATAAAACCAGACAGAATGATGCCATGGCTGACATCAGGAGCTACACAATAATCAACAACTCCCTACCCTGGCCCCCACCCTCTTAATCACCATGATTAATAATGTTTCCTGTATATAATCTGTCCCCGTGCAGGCCAGCAGGGAGCCAGGTTTTAGAGCACTAGCTTACCTGAGTCTCCAAACCTGGCACTATTTCCTGAACTAATAAACCCCTGATTTCTTTGCTGCAAACTTCTAGAATTTTATTGGGCTTTGATGCACACAGGCAAACGAACCCCTTTAGTATGATAACAAAATTATTAGTTATCAAAAAGATGGAGAATTGAACTCTTCCATATGCCCCTCAAAAGATAGAAAAGGGGCAGTGCCCTCGACGGTCCCGGAACTGTCTCCAGCTCCAACAGTGTTTGGTCCGAACAGACCCAGGGACGCCCCTTCTTCCAGCCTCCGGCCACTCTCCTGCTTCTTAGCCAGTCATCACCTTCAGAACCACCTCTGAGACCAGTCAACACCGTTGTTTTTTCTTAACTCATAGACGAACAACCATGAGCTCCCAAAATCGTCAGTTATTCCACAGAGATAGGGGCTGCGGCCAACCGCCTGGCCAGCCTGCATCTGCAGGCCTCCTGCACCTACCTCTCTCTGGGCTTCTATTTCCACCGGGGCGATGTGGCTCTCGAGGACGTGGGCCATTTCTTCCACAAATTGGCAGAGAAGAAGCACATGGTGCTGAGCATCTCTTAAAGTTGCAAAACCAGCGTGTTGGCTGCATTCTCTCCAGGACATGCTGAAGCCTCCCAAGATGAGTGGGCAAAACTCAGGGCCCATGGAAGCCGCCCTGGCCTTGGAGAGGAACCTGAACCAGGCCCTTTGGGAGCTACAGGCCCTGGGTTCTTCCCCACAGACCCTCAGCTCTGTGACTTCCTGGAGATCCACTTCCAGGGTGAGGAGGTGAAACTCATCAAGAAGATGGGTGACACCTGACTCACCTCTGCAGGCTGGCCAGCCCCCAGACTGGGCTGGGCAAGTACCTCTTCAAAAGGCCCACCCTCAAGCATGACTAGGAGCCTGTGGACCCCAGAGGCCTTTGAGGGGCCCCTCTGCATCCCGTGGTGTCTGGCTTTTACCTGAGCCCCTTTCCGAAACTATTAGCCATTCTTTTCACTACCCTGAAGCCCTCTCCCATGCATTGGACCAGATGAAACAATAAAATTTTTGCAGCCAAAAAAAAAAGACAGAAAAGGAAAGTAAAAGTTATAAATCCACAAGGAAATAAAAAGTGGGAGAGAACAAAAAGATCCCATTTTTAGGAAGCTGGCAACCAATGGCTGAGTGTGACTAACCTAGGAAAGAGCTAAACCCAAGATCAACGGAGGGGCACAAGTGAGAAGCAAACCTATTTCACACCAGAATCGGGGGGAGAAGGGAGTGGAGTGGTGACTCAGAGATCAAAATAACGCCCCATCCCAGCCCCTAATTCCCACACGCCCCGCCTCTGGGCCTAGAAAGGCAGGGGCCATGAGTGGACTGAAAATAGAATACAAATGGGAGAAACCTACTGGTCAATGTAAGAAATACCCAAACCTGTAGAGAATTTTTATGAGTTTATTTGAGCCAAACTGATGACATATGCCAGCCAGCAAGATCTCAAATGCTCCCGGGAATACATGTTGCAGCTTCTTTAATGCAGTTGAAATTAAGGGGGAAATTTAGGGAAAATTACATGGCGGTGGGAGAAGCAAAGTGGGGACTGGATTATAAAATTTAACAAGATTTTGTGCTCTTTTGGTTTTTTCCTAGATGTGTCAACCTAGATACACGAAAACAACAGACAGAGCTAGCTTAAGGCAAGGATAAATCTTTTACTAAAAAGTTATAGTCTTGGGGCATGACTCCTCACCACAACCTGCCCAGTTGGGAATTTATGATCAGATCACCCTGTGAGGTTACTCTGCATAGAATCCCTGCCCCCTTTTTTTCTTTTTTTTCGTGACTCTCTCCTCAAGTTTATTGACAGCTTCTAGCACATTTTTGCAAGCCCTCAAAATTGCGATTTTTAGCTCTATATCCTCCATTTCTGTCATGTTTTTTTGTCTCCGCATTTTTTATGCTTTCTTGGTGCACCCCCTAGTGGTCTTTGTGCGCAGTCTTGTTCTAGTTGAGCCTTGATTGTTGTAGTTAATACTAGAGGGATTTGACCACCAGGCCGACTGGCTGTGTGAATCAGCTGTGTCTGCCGCGGAAAACTTCTGTCCTCTGGGGAGGTGCTAATCTAGCCTTTGCCTGAGGCGATCCGGCAAATGGCTCTGCGCAGGGCTTGGGCGGGGCGGGCTCAACAGGGCGGGCGGAGGGAGCCGTTATGGTGCCCTCAGTCCTGTTCCCAGAGGCTCTGCTTCTCAGAACCCCCGGAACCGCTGCAAACCTCGGAGGGAAAGCTGCCTTCCAACTGATGCCAGACACTCCCGCTTCTCCCGTTTGGGTCCGAGTCCCCAGCGATTCGCCCGTATCTGGAGCTCAGAGTCTGAGACTCCCCCCTGACCGAAAACGACAACCGCGCTCTCAGCCACCAGCCCGCTTTGCGCGCGCACCTCCGCACCTGAGTTTTTTCCACACTGCGCCTCCTCTGAGCCTCGGTGTGCTGTTATTTTTCCTTCTAGTTGAAGAGTCTCTCCTCAGCCAGCCTTCCTGTGGTTCTGGGTGATGTCCGTTCCGTCTTTTAGTTGTATTTTTGAAGTGGTTGTTTGCGGCAGCAGTCTCTGGTGTTTACCTATGCCGCCATCTTGGTCTCTCCCCTGCCCCCTTTTTTTCATTCATACTACAAAACAGTCTGCAAGGCCTCCCAGCCTTTTTGCCCACGCATTTCCCAGAAAGCTGTCTGACCTGGTTGATTTGCTCCTTCTAAAGCTAGAACGTGGTGGATCCTCTGAGTGCTAACATTAGGCAAGTCCACTAGAAGTCTGCTCACCTCAGCTTCTTAATCCTCCAGTAAAATTCACCAGTCATTAGAATTCACCCTTACCACCAAAATCAGATTTTTCAATACTCACTCTTAAATACAGAGAGCCAAAGGTCAGCAGATATTTTAGGAAAGACTCCAACATAAGTCTGATACACAGTCCAAACAAAAAGGAAAAAAGTAATCTTAGAAGAGAAAGAGACAATGCAAATGGACAACAGAAGAAAAGTTCTAAGAAACTCACTAGTACCCTTTGGAAAAGAAGAAAAACTAGTGGACACATACCCTAGAACAGTGATGGTGAACCTTTTGAACTCGGCGTATCAGCATTTTGAAAGACTCTAACTTAACTCTGGTGCCATGTCACATATAGAAATTTTTTGATATTTACAACCACAGTAAAACAAAGATTTATATTTTTGATATTTATTTTATATATTTAAATGCCATTTAACAAAGGAAAATCAACCAAAAAAATGAGTTCGCGTGTCACCTCTGACACGTGTGTCATAGGTTCGCCATCACTGGTCTAGAATAAGGTGTTATTAAAACTTTTTTTTTCTAAGAAGCAATCAGAAAAAGAAATGGCTTTGGAAACTAAAAGTATAATAAGTAGAACAGAAACTATTTCAAAAGAAAGGTTAGAAGATAATTTTTAAGACTTCTCATAAAATAAAACAAAAAACAAAAAGAAAAAAAATGATAGGAATATTAGGAGATAAATCCAGGCTCCCCAACAGTACAGTAATAGAAGTCTCAGAAAGAGAAATGAGAATAACTCAAAGGGAGAAAGTTATTGAATAAATAATAAAAGAACATTTGCCCAAACTGAAAGAAATGAGTTTACAAGGCATATTATTGTACAATTTCAGAATACGAGGGATAAAGAAACAATCCTAAAAGACTTGTGGAGGCGGGGGATACAGTTATACACATAGAACAAGTGATCAGAACAAATGGGAGGTCTACATAAACCACATTGCAAACTAGAAGTCAACAAAACAATGCCCTCAAAATATCAAGGGCAAATTATTTTTACACCTGGAATTCTAAATCCAGCTTAACTCTCAGTAGAGTTTGAGAGTAGAATAAAGGTCTTTTCAAACATGCAAATTATCAGAAAACTTACCTTTAATGCACCCTCTTCCACAAGAAGCTACTGGAGGAAGTTTTCTACCAAAACAAGGGATTCAATCAAGACAGAGGGAAACCTGGGATCCGGGCCACATGGAATCCAACCTAGAGAGAAGGCAAGGAAAGTCTCCGATGGTGGTAAAGGGAAGTGCAGGGGAAGCTCTACAGCTACTCCATGAGACACAACTTGTTTGAATGGAGACCTTTGAGAGGGCACCTCCAAGAGAAAAATAAAAGTAGAACTGATAGGTTTGTTACCAGAGAACTGCCCAAGTCAGAAGGGGCTCTCCCCTTCTTGGCTCTTACCATCTTATGAGAAAGAATTCAGACAAGTGACAGACAACAGTGTTGAAGCAAAGCAAGAGAATTTATTAGGGAGACAAAGCAAGCAGATTTATTAAGAATACACTTGGCATAAAGCACAAGAGGGCAACTCAGCTAGTCTGAGTGTTCCACCTGGTGGGAGAGCAAAAGTTTTATACTTTTTCCCCCTATCGGTTTCAAGGTTCCCCTTTTACATTGTTGCTGCTTTCCTCAGAATTTATGAGAAGGTCTGGCTATTTTATCATGGCAAGTCCCAAGACTGATGACTTCCTTCTTCAGTGAGATAAACTCCCCCCTTTTGCCCCCTTCCCATTCCCCTTTTACATTGTTGCTGCTTTCCTCAGAATTTAGGAGAAGGTCTGGCTATTTTATCTTGGCAAGCTCCAAGACTGATGACTTCCTTCTTCAGTGAGTGAGATAAATTCCCCCCCTTTTGCCCCCTCCCCCCTCCTTCCCTAGCAGCTATTCATCCTGTCTAGCATTACCCCCTTAAGTGACACCACTTTGGGGGTTTCTGTTATTTGTCCTCCAGATTTTATCTGTCCTTGGATGTAGCTGGCACAAGTGGCATTAATTGGGTCTTTGTTCTCTATTTTCCCAGACCAGAGTGATTTAAGCTATGTATTCTCTGGCTATGGAGGAGAGGTATAAACCACTTGCTCTCAAGTGTCCTTGGTTGGGGAAGATAAGGGCTTATGATTCACAAGCTGGCAGCAAACTGCCCAAATTGTTTGAACAAAGATTTATATTTTTGATATTTATTTTATATATTTAAATGCCATTTAACAAAGGAAAATCAACCAAAAAAATGAGTTCGCGTGTCACCTCTGACACGTGTGTCATAGGTTCGCCATCACTGGTCTAGAATAAGGTGTTATTAAAACTTTTTTTTTCTAAGAAGCAATCAGAAAAACAAATGGCTTTGGAAACTAAAAGTATAATAAGTAGAACAGAAACTATTTCAAAAGAAAGGTTAGAAGATAATTTTTAAGACTTCTCATAAAATAAAACAAAAAACAAAAAGAAAAAAAATGATAGGAATATTAGGAGATAAATCCAGGCTCCCCAACAGTACAGTAATAGAAGTCTCAGAAAGAGAAATGAGAATAACTCAAAGGGAGAAAGTTATTGAATAAATAATAAAAGAACATTTGCCCAAACTGAAAGAAATGAGTTTACAAGGCATATTATTGTACAATTTCAGAATACGAGGGATAAAGAAACAATCCTAAAAGACTTGTGGAGGCGGGGGATACAGTTATACACATAGAACAAGTGATCAGAACAAATGGGAGGTCTACATAAACCACATTGCAAACTAGAAGTCAACAAAACAATGCCCTCAAAATATCAAGGGCAAATTATTTTTACACCTGGAATTCTAAATCCAGCTTAACTCTCAGTAGAGTTTGAGAGTAGAATAAAGGTCTTTTCAAACATGCAAATTATCAGAAAACTTACCTTTAATGCACCCTCTTCCACAAGAAGCTACTGGAAGAAGTTTTCTACCAAAACAAGGGATTCAATCAAGACAGAGGGGAACCTGGGATCATCCGTGCCACGTGGAATCCAACCTAGAGAGAGGGCAAGGAAAGTCTCCGATGGTGGTAAAGGGAAGTGCAGGGGAAGCAGAGCTACTCCATGAGACACAAGTTGTTTGGATGGAGACCTTTGAGAGGGCACCTCCAAGAAAAATAAAAGTAGAACTGATAGGTTTGTTACCAGAGAACTGCCCAAGTCAGAGGGGGCTCTCCCCTTCTTGGCTCTTACCATCTCATGAGAAAGAATTCAGACAAGTGACAGACAACAGTGTTGAAGCAAAGCAAGAGAATTTATTAGGGAGACAAAGCAATTGGAGGGGGGGGGGCTGTCCCCTCCTTGGCTCTTGTTAATCTCACAAGAAAGTTTTCAGATGAGTGACAGACAACAGTGTTGAAGCAAAGCAAGAGAATTTATTAGGGAGACAAAGCAAGCAGATTTATTAAGAATACACTTGGCATAAAGCACAAGAGGGCAACTCAGCTAGTCTGAGTGTTCCACCTGGTGGGAGAGCAAAAGTTTTATACTTTTTCCCCCTATCGGTTTCAAGGTTCCCCTTTTACATTGTTGCTGCTTTCCTCAGAATTTATGAGAAGGTCTGGCTATTTTATCATGGCAAGTCCCAAGACTGATGACTTCCTTCTTCAGTGAGATAAACTCCCCCCTTTTGCCCCCTTCCCACTCCTTCCCTAGCAGCTATTCATCCTGTCTAGCATTACCCCCTTAAGTGACACCACTTTGGGGGTTTCTGTTATTTGTCCTCCAGATTTTATCTGTCCTTGGATGTAGCTGGCACAAGTGGCATTAATTGGGTCTTTGTTCTCTATTTTCCCAGACCAGAGTGATTTAAGCTATGTATTCTCTGGCTATGGAGGAGAGGTATAAACCACTTGCTCTCAAGTGTCCTTGGTTGGGGAAGATAAGGGCTTATGATTCACAAGCTGGCAGCAAACTGCCCAAATTGTTTGGCCTTGTTTAATGTTCTTGTCTCAGTTTCCCCATTCCACTTGCCCAGTAATTTTCCTAGCTTCTCACTACCCTGCCACAGATTTTCTCATTTACTTGATCTTCTGAGAGGATATTTTACTCTTCTTTTGGAAATTATGGACATGAGATAGTGTAGTGATAGATGCATTAAAAACTAGGCAAACTTTAAAAACAAGATAATGGGCGATCCTTGATTAGATCTTGGATTTAAAAAAAATTTTAAGCCATGAAAACAGTACTGGGACAATTGGGGAAATTTGAATGGGGGTTATATATTAGAAAATATTATTTCAAGACAAAGCATGGCACTTTTCCAGTCATTCAACAAATATTGGATAAGGGCCCACTATGTGTCCAGCACAGTCCTAAAGCAGTGCGATTACAGCAGTCACTGAAGAGACCAGCCTGCCTGCCTTTGAGGGGTACCATTCTAATGGTGAGTGTGGAAGGAGGGATAGAAGAAAAGGGCAGATAATAATGGTGGAGAGAGCCTTCCAGGTAGAGAGGACTCCCTGCAGAAATGTCCTGAGTGGAAGTACTCTCAGGTCTGTTGGGAGAATAGCTGGGAAGGAGACAGTAACAGAAGTTTCCAGAGTTCCTGAGAAGTCAGTTCAGGAAGGATTTTAGGACATGGTATGGATTTTGGATTTTATTCTGAATTTATTGAGCAAAGAAATGAAATGAGCTGATTTTGGTCTTAAAAGAATCACTGTGGCTTCTGTGTTGAGAACAGACTAAAAGAGAACATGGGTACAAATAGGGAAGTCAATTAGGAGACCACTGCGTCGAAGCTACTGGTAGGTCAAGAAAGATGAGGTGAGAGAATTAACCAGTATATGGAAGTCATGACCTTGACAAGAACAGATTCCATGGCCCGGCAAAGGTGAGACCCGGTTTGAATGGGTCCATTAAAGAATAGAAAGTGAAGTTGGAGGAGTGTTGGGTTGTTTGCTGTGAAGGAGAGCAGAAAGATTGGGGCAGTAGCTAGAGAACATGTGAGAGAAATTTGTTTGTTTGTTTAATTTTATTTATTGATTTGAGAGAGAACAAGAAACATCCATTTGTTGTCCCACTTATTTATCCGTTCATTGATTGATTCTTGTATGTGCCCTGACAGGGAATCAAACCCACACTTCGGTGTGTCAGGATAATACTCTAACCAACTGAGCTATCCAGTCAGGGCTTATTTGTTTTTTTTTATTAGACAAAGAACACATTGTGTGTTGATGAAAAATAATTCATCTGTAATAATAAAAGCATAATATGCTAATTAGACTGGACGACCTTCCGGACGAAGCCGGGGCTGCGAGGGAAGCCTGGGTCCCAGGTGCCAGAGGGAAGCAGGTACCAGCAGCTGGGGGAAGGAAGGCCAACTCTTGCACGAATTTCATGCATCGGGCCTCTAGTTGATTGATATTTGTATTAACTGATTGTGTTAAAGAACAAAATTCAAGCAAGTAAATTTTAAGATCTAATTAACTTTGTCAAGCAATTCATGAATCAGCAGCATCTCACTCAGCAAGTATAAGGGACCTCTGAGGGTTGAGGGGTTGTACAAAATGGAAGGTTTTTATAGGCAGAAAGATGGTGAGACAAGACAATGAAAAGAGTGGATTATTCAGGCAATGCCATCTTTCCTTAGGGGAAGCAAGGGGGTTTATAAGGCAGATTACTTCACTAGTATTGAGCAGGAAATTCTAGACTGATTGGTTTAAAATTCCACTTCTGGGAGAGGCTGAAACTTTGGGGGAGCTTAGCAAAAGTGACTCGATTTTGGGTCTAGTGTTTCTAACTACTAATAATTGATCTTGGGCACAGCAAAATGACCTCACTTATCTGGGAATGTGGACAGTCCATGCACAGGAATGGGAGGAAAGGCTCAGTATTTGGCCCAGATGTGGATGGAATGGGGCCATGGTGGTGAAAGCAAGGGACATTCTATTTGGATTGCTTCTGTTTTTTTACGAAAACCAAAAGAATGAGGATGAGAAAGGTATAGGTTAGAAGAAATAAGAGAAGGTATGTAAATAAGTTATCTAGAAGAGTGCACATGTTATCCAGAAGGGTTATCTAGAGAGGGTGAATGTTCCAGGGAAATGTATAGTTGACAGACAGAAGAAAAGGCCCACGGGGGGTTGAGGTCATGCATTTAGAGTAATCCCAGTTGGCATGCTGGAATGTTTTTCTGCAGCTATGGTATGCTGAGTGGGTTTAGGTTGGGAGCTGAGAGTTATGCAAGGGAGTAATTATAATGACTGATCATGGCATTCAAGCCAGGTAAAGGGAATATTGAGAAATGACGTGGGGTCAAAAGGACTATGAGAAGGAGTTACCTGCAAAGATTGGAGACATAGAGTGAGACTGAGATTATGGCTAGGATGTGGTATGACAACGTCTAGAGCAGGTCCATGGGAGCTGAGCAGCTGTGAAGGGAAAGGGCATAAATTTTGGAGGACAGGTCAAGGAACCATGAGACCTGTCTATTGGGAAGATCATCCACTTGCATGTTGAAATAAGGAGTTGCTTCAGAGAATGGCAGTGAGCCCTCAGATAAAAATCTTCAAAATATGAGGGGGAAGAACCCAGGGGTCCATAATGACTGCATTATAAGAGATGTAGAATAAAGTATTGTCTGATGACCTAAGACTGAACATGGGAGGAGGAGAACAGAGGAGGGGAGAAGTGGTCTGGAAGTGGCCAAAAGGAGAAAACATCCACTCCCTGCAACCCCTAACCCCCCACCCATCCTCCTCCAGGCCCAGGGGCGGCAGAAGGCCTTTGACCAGCCACACTAGGGAGACCTGCAGGGAACAGTGTTCTCCTGCAGAGCAGGGCTTCTGTGATGGTAGGGAGGTGAAGGAAGGGAGCATTTAGAGATGAGAGAGAAGAGAAGGAATTTGCTTAGGGCAACCAAGTTTAGCAATACCAAACATCAAAACATAATGTCCAAGTTGGGCGGACAACTACAAAATTATCTATAATCATTGGGATTTCTGAGCCCAAGTATGCTTGATATCTCAACCTGTAACAAAATCACAACTTTATTTTCAAAGCATGTCATGTTGAACGTAATAGTCTATAGGGATATCTACAAACCTGCTGATAAAGACCTGTGAGCTCTGGCAGGGGATGGTGATCCAGAATCATCTCTGAGGTGGGACCAAAGGAAACGATGGGGGAGAGGGAGAGACTAGCAGTGAGACACTTCTCAAGTTCTTGGTGGGGGTGCAGTGATGAGCCCACCAATAAAGGACACAGCAAAAGAAGACAAGAAGACATGAATACCTCAGTTACATACAAGTTAAATTTGAGATGCCTTCAGACTAACTAGTTGGAATGTCCAGAAGCCACTGCAAAAAGGAGTCTAGAACTCAGGGGAGCAGTGAGGCTTGAAAGAGCGATTTTGGAGTTGAGTTGTCAAGTAGGTATGTGGAAGCTGAAGCAGGTGAGTGGGCGAAACTTCTCAGGAAGAATGCACAGAGGAGCCTCCTCAGTCTTGGGCCCCAGAGCTGATGCAATAGCAGCTCACCTGGCAGTGGCCAGCCCATGCTAGTAGCTACTGAAATGGGGGATGCCATGCTGAACTATAGTGGATCCTGAGGCAACGACGTAATACTGATGCTGTCCGTAGTGTTAAATTGGCATCTCTCAAAAATTCCACCCAGAGCCTCAGAATGTGACTTTATAGGGAAATATGGTTTTGCAGATGCAATTAAAAGTTGAAATCATACTGGATTAGGGTGGCCCTCAATTCAACAACTGGTGTCCTTATAAGAGGAGAGACACAGAGAAACACAAGGAAGAAGGCCATGTGAAGATGGAGGCGGTGGCTGAAATGATGCAGCTTTGAGGCAAGGAACATCAAAGATGGCAGCAGTCACCAGAAGCGAGAAGAGAGGCCTAAGGTTTCTCTGAGGGCCTCTAGCCTCCAAAACTGGGAGACAACATATTTCTGTTGTTTTTAGACACCAGGTTTATGGCACTTTGTTACAGCAAACAAATCACTGACTATTTAAAATTCTGATATTTTCTTATGTACTGCTCGGCATTAATTATTATTTTTAATATTGCATTAAAACACTGGTCTTGATTACTGAGTGTTTTGATGCCCCCTTAAATTTTGCAGCTGCAGCTAGTGTCTCAATTGCTTCACCCTAATCCAGGTCCAGGGGCATGTTTTCACTACTTTGATGGAGGTACTCACAGACAAGCTTCTGCTCAGCCTATTTGCAGAGACATGCAGGTATATCTGAAAAACAAACAGCAAAAGAAAGCAAGCAAGCATGGTCTCTAAATAAGAGAGTTGATCTATTCAATGAGGGATGACTTCATGTTCTCCCTCACTGCGGAAACAGGGCTCATTTCTGGGAAAGGACACACAGATACTGGCAAGCCATGTTTCAAAACAGTAGGCACACGCTGGTCATTCCATCTGCTTCCCTTGAGAAAGAAAAATCATCACATGGTTTCAGTAGCCATGGCCCCATGTAAGGCTTTTTATGAATATGTTGTATTCACTTTGAGAAAATATCTAAAGGGGAAATCTTTTCAAGTTGATTATGAGTGTGAGAGAATTGGATATAGAGTAAGCAGGATGTTTGGAACATGGTCCCAAGTCTCTCAACACTCCTCTCATGAGGAGATGAGGGAGAGGGGGTCCCTGTGGGCATGCTTCCTGACTATGGGCAGCCTCATGACTCCTTCAGCTAATAGATGGCGGTGGACCAAATAGTAAGGTTGGGTATAAAAGGAAAGGCAGCATCGGCTTATGCACTGGAACACTTTAGCTTGGAGCCCGGAGCTGCCACGGAAAGTCTAACTAGCCTGAGACCAGTAGCTGTTCAGAAGCCAAGCCACATAAAGAAGCCAAGTGCAAGAGCTCCTGTCAGCCACCCTGCTCTTGACCAGCCCAGCCCAAGGGACGAGACCTGAGATCTCAAGGAGGAGAGATTAACCATCCCTGACCCACAGAATCTGTGAACATAATAAAACAGTTGTTTCAAGATGCTAACGTTGGGTCAATTTATTATGTAGCAGTAGTAACTTCAATAAACTAGGAGGGTCAACGATCTACCAATGTGCCCTAGCCGGTTTGGCACAGTGGATAAAGCATCAGTCTGTGTACCACAGGGTCCCAGGTTCGATTCCAGTCAAGGGTACATACCTTGGTTGCAGGCTCCTTTCCGGCTAGGCCCTGGTCTGGGCTCCTGCAGGAGGCAACAAATCAATGTGTTTCTCTCACATTGATGTTTCTCTCTCTTTCCCTCTCTCTTCCACTCTCCCTAAAAATCAATGGAAAAATATTCTCAGGTGAGGATTAACGAAAAAATTAAATAAATAAAACGATCTATCAATGTGAACGAATAGATTAATTATTCAAAAACATTCCAATCATTTGATATTCCAATCAAATATTCCATGCAGAATGGAAGTTTACAATAATTTGGAATAAAAGTTTTTCCAAATAATCTGAAGTAATCTTTGCACGTGTGTGTTTTCTACTATAGCGTTAGCACTGGATAGTATGGCTCAGTTGGTTGGCTTTGCCCCATACTCAGAAAGGTTGCTGGTTCAATTCCTGCTCAGGGTTGCAGGCTTGCTCCCCAGTAGGGGGCATGCAAGAGGCAGCCAATTGATGTAGCATCGCTGTTTCTCTCTCTCTTTACCCTTTCCCTTCCTCTCTCTTTAAAAATCATTTTTAAAAAATGATTTATTATAGTTTCAGAGCAGTAAAATATATAAAGCCTTGCTAATGCTTTGTTCAAATTGCTTAATTGTGAGAGCCTCTATTGTTGTAAGACATAAGGGTTACAATTAGAAAATATAGCCCTTTGAGCCTCCATTTTAAATTTTACCTCATGAATGCAGGTGTTGTTAGAAAAATGCATTTTCAAGCTTTCCTGGAAGAGAATTGATTAGTACAACTTTTCTGGTGATGACATGATTTCTTATTAGTATGTTTAACAGTTCTAGCAGTAAAAATGTCAACATGATTGCTGACTTCTTAAAGACTAACAAAATCATGATTTTTGTTTGCATTTTAGAACCACAAAAGTAAAACTAACCCCCACAATGCTTTCTGTCCTCAAAACACTGTATATGGTAATAATAATAAAATCCTATAATTAGACAAAATGCTATTTGGATTAAGCAAGCTTTGTGTTTTACCATTCTAGGATCCAGGTTCCCAACTTTACAGTAAGGTATAAAATATAGTTTTTTACTTCTTTTTTTCTTCCTTTCTTATTTTTTCCTAGATGGTTCATGCATGGTTTGCCTCCTGGGTCATTGTCTGCAAGAATCTGAGAAGCTATAGGAATATGCAGGACAGACTCAAGGCCCAGCTTTCTCTTCAATGTTGGGGAAAGGGCTGTGCATTATGGGGCAGAGCCCTATGCTCCCCCTGCACCACCTGGAAGCCCCAGGGAGAGAGAACTTCTGGGGTATCCACATTGCAGTAAGGTAGCTATATATATAAAAGCCCAGCAACCAGAATGGCCAAACGACCAGAACTACCAGAATGACCAGAACGACTGGTGGCTATGACGCGAACTGTGGCAACCAACCAACCTGATCTGGGCCCCTAACGCCCCCACCCCACCCCCTGCCAGCTCGGCCCTGATTGGCCCCCAACACCCTGATCGGGGGTGGGGCTGACCGGCCAACTGCCCACGGCCCCTCCCCCCTGCTGGCCTGGCCTGATGGGCCCCCATGGGGGCAGGCCAGCCGGACCCCACCCATGCACAAATTCGTGCACCAGGCCTCTAGTAAAATATAAAAGTTAAAGAATCACTACCCCGGAAGGTAGAATTTTTTTGGAGAAAAAAAAAGAATAATATAGAATAACTACTTCTGTAAATTGTAGACTTCAGGGTAGACTTATAACATTACACAAACATGGGAGTAATTTATCCTAACATTTAAATGTTTGGACTAAAGATCATAAAGTGTGTCATTTTTTCTGTTTTTACTATCCAACTATCAAATGTCATTAAAATGAACATTTTTTCTTCCCCCCTCCCAGTTTTTTATTGAGATATAATTGATATATTACATGATGTAAGTTTAAAGTGCCCAATGTGATATGACATGCATATATTGTGAAATGTTTACCACAATAAAGGTACTTAACACATTCCTCACATGATTACCATTTTATTGTTGTTGTTATGTTAAGAACATTTAAGATCTCTCTTATTGGGAAAACTGGATAACCACATGCAAAAAAATTAAATCTTTCACCACTCACAAAAAAATGACCTGGAAATGGATTAAGGACTTAAATATAACACCTGAAACTGCAAGATTCCTAAAAGGAAAAAAAAAAAGGGACAAAAGCTCCTTGACATTGATCTTGGCAGCAACTTTCTGGATATGACACCAAAAACACAGGCAACAAAAGCAAAAATCAATAAATGGAACTATCTCAAACTTAAAAAGCTTCTGCACAGCAAAGAAACAATCAACAAAATTAAAAGGCAATTTATGGAATGGGGGAAAATATTTGCAAATCACATATCTGATAAGGGCTAACTTCCAAAATCTAAAAGGAATTCCTACAACTCAGTGGGGGAAAAAGAAAGCTTAAAAAATGAGCAGGGGAACTGAATAGATATTTTCCCAGACAGGGCATACAAATGGCCGACACACACATGAAAAGGTGCTTCACATCACTAATCAACAGGGAAATGTAAATCAAAACCATAAGAAAGATCACCTCATACCTGTTGGGATGTATATCATAAAAATGCAAGGAAGTAAATGTTTGTGAGGGTCTGGATTAAAAACAAAAACTTACCCATTATTGGTGGGGATGCAAACTGGCGCAGTTATTATGGAAAAGTGTCCAGGTTCCTCAAAAAATTAAAAATAGAATTACCATTTGATCTAGCAATCCTAATCTGGGGTATAAAAGCAAAGAAATTGAAATCAGGATCTCGTAGAGATATCGGCACTCCCACATTCTTTGCAGCATTACTCACCATAGCCAAGACATGAAAACAACCTAAGTGTCCATCAACTGATAAATAGATAAAGAAGGTGAGATATATACATCCATAGCCACACACACACAAAAAAAAGGCTGGGGAAATTCTGTGGGTTATAACAACTTAGATGAACCTTAGGGGCATTATGCTAAGCGAAACAAGTCATACAGAGAAAGACAATAGTCTATGATCTCACATGTGGAATCTAAAAATGCCAAACTCAGAGAAACAGACAGTAGAGTGGAGGTTACCAGGGGCTGGGGAGTGGAGGAAATGAGGAGGTATTGGTCAAAGGATACAAACTTCCAGTTATATGTGTAACATGTTCTGGGGGTCGAATGTACAGTGTGGTGATTATAGTTAGTAATACTGTATATTGAATACTGCTGAGAGTACATCTTAAATATTCGCACCAAAGAAATGGTAATAATGCGGCAGGTTGGAGGTGGTAGCTATCGCTATGGTGGTTATATTGTTGCCTATAATCACCACGATGTACATTAGACCCCCAGAACTTACTCCTCTTATAACTAAGTTTGCACCATTTGACCAACATCCCACCCCCTAGCCCCTGGTAATCACTATTCTACTGTCTGTTCCTATGAGTTTGGCTTTTTTAGATTCCACATATGCCAGATCGTACAGTATTTGCCTTTTTCTGACTTATTTCACTTAGCATAATGCCAAGGTTCCAATTATTTTCAAATTATGGAATGCAGAACAGTGTAACTTCTTTCAATATTGGGAACTAGAACATAAACCAAACTTCAAATGCTTTAGCAAAATACAAAACATATTTCCAATCAATTTCTGCTAGTTACTGTTGACCAAGTAGAATAAGAAACAGAGAAAGTTGAAGTGGTAATGAGAGAGCATACTTCAGTCAGTTGGTATTTGCACGTTTTAGTGAATGCCATTATTCATTTAAAATTAGCCCTAGCCGGTTTGGCTCAGTGGATAGAGTGTCAGCCTGCGGACTGAAGGGTCCCAGGTTCGATTCCAGTCAAGGGCACATGCCTGGGTTGTGGGCTGGGTCCCTGGGAGGGAGCATGCAGGAGGCAGCCAATCAATGACTCTCATCATTGATGTTTCTAACTCTCTCTTCCTCTCTGAAAGCAATAAAAATATATTTTTTAAAATTAAACATTAATTCCTTATTACTAGACATGTTCACTCAGAGACTGGGGAATTGGAAATAGCAGCAGAAACTCTGCCTTCTTGGAGGTTTATATTAGGTTAGTGACTCTCTGTGCTTTATCTTCCCAAAGCGTAGCGAGAATAACAGCCACTGGTGGGACTGAGAACAGGTGCCACCACATTGAGAAGCATACGGGGTGGCCATACAGCTTGGAAACACTGATATTTTATTATTTCACAGATAGAATCCCTGTAATTACTTCTTCTGGGGCAGCTAGAGCTCCAGGTTTATTCCATGAAAGACCAAAATCATCTAAGGAAATGCCTCCCAGAGGCACATACAGGGACTGATTGGAAATGATGTGTTTCTTACGTTTTATAGAATCTGCAGCTATGCTGTTGTTTCTAATTGAGTTTTGCATCATGTAGAGTTTATACAGATTATCTTTTCGGTTTCTGATTCTAAACAGCTTGCCACACACTCTCTTCTACCTCTCTCTATCTTTTCTTCACTATTCACTCACACACACACACACACACACACACACACACACACACACACACACACAGACTTTCACTGAGCACCTAGGGAAGCAGAAGACAGCTTTTACTAGAGGAAAATTTTATATGAACTCCACCCACTCCCCCCCCCCCAAAAAAAACCTTAAAACAATAAAATAACCATTATGAAAATAAACTTTTAAAATTATTCTATTCTGTTTCCTTTTATGGTCATTTGAGGGAGAGATTTAAAGGAAAGGAAGTTTCAAGAGGGGGGGGTGTCAATTATCAAGAAAATAAAAAGTTAAAGAAACAGAAAACAAGAGGAGAACTCAGGACAGGAACCAAAATCATGGAAATGGGGGTGGAGGTGGGGGTGGGGGAGTGAGGAAGGCGAGGAAGGAGGCAATACCTGTCCAGGCCCAGCCTGTTCGGAAGGCAGCCTTCGCCAGCTGGTGGGAGCACTGCATGGTGAAAGCAGTGGCCTGAATTCCACCCTCTTGGGCAAGTCCCAGCAATCTCTGGGCCTATTTCATTATCTGTAAAATGTAAACAAAACCTTAGCCCTTTGTAAGTTTAATTCTTATTTTATTTCTAATACACCTTGATTTTCATTTGGGTTTTAAATAACTTTTTTTAAAAAATCATTCTTCTAACCTCTTAAAGTGCTTTCAACATATAGCCTTTCAAGATGCCACTCCCAGATAATTCAAACGAAAACTATACATTTAAACTAAATTAAAGTTACATTAATTCTCTCAAGTCAGAGCAGATATTGCTTATCCCTGTGTCCGTATACAAAGTTGCCATTTTATGGATGCCATCCTTCCAATTTACACACTAAGAGAACACATAGAAACAAACAAAAGCTCCCAGGCAACACTGAGTAATGACATATTTTGCAATGTACTTTTTAAAAAAACATATTTTATTGCTTTCAGAGAGCAAGGGAGAGTTGGAGAAAGAGAAACCTTAAGGAGAATCACCCATGAACTGCCTCAGCACGTCCCCCACCAGGGATGGAAATCCACTGGGGATCAAGCCTGTAACCCAGACTTGGGCCCTGACCGGGAATGGAATGGTGACCTCCTGGTTCACAGGTCAATGCTCAACCACCAAGCCACAGGGCTGGGCTGCAATGTACTGTTTTTTTTCTTTCTTTAATTGGCTTCAGAGAGGGAGAGAGAGAGAGGGAGAGGGAGAAAAACATCAATGATGAGAATCATTGATCTGCTGCCTCCTGCACGCCCCCTACAGGGGAATGAGCCCACAACCCAGGCGTGTGCCCCAACCACTGCACCACACCGGCCGGGCTGCCATGTACTTTCAGCAGAACTCCCAGCTCGGAAGGAAATGAGCCGGGGTGAGTGCTGCCCTCCTCTTCACCCTTATTAGGAAATGGGCAGAGTTCAAAGCCTTCTCGAGAAGTGTTGTGAAATTACAAAAGACAGGAAAGGAACCCGAAACCTCCCTATCCGGCCCGCCCCACGAGCCTCAGAGCCGGACCCCGTGGGCGGACCCTGTTGTGACGTCACAAGAGGCCGGCGCCGCGGGGCCAAGGGAGTGGACCCGCTACGTCACAGCGGACCGAGCGAGCCCACAAGTTAGATCCGGCCGCT
>NW_005366679.1:3828055-3837489 GCF_000412655.1 Myotis brandtii | reverse complement strand
CAGCTGCCCTGGGAGGCTTGGGGGGCGGCCGCTTGGATGTGGGCACCGGGCTCCCGCCGAGATCGTGGGAAAGGGAAACGGACTCCCGACCGACCAGCCCCCGAGGGTCATTTCCCCGCTGCACCCTCCCGGGCAGCCGGCCCCTAAGTCTCCCCGTAGCGGCCTGTGGTGACTGATGCATCGCCAGGTCCTTCTGTGAATGTTGTAAAAGTCCTAATACCTGTGGGATGAAGTCACACAAAGCAAGCAGGCTGCGCATGTGACTTCGTGGGAAGGTGCAGGGCCAGCAAAAGGCACAGGACACGGTGGCCTTGGCGTTTAAAAATAGCTTTTGAAACGACCGAGTGTGTAGAATGGAGCGTCTCCAGCTTTTGTTGTCCCCGCAGCCACTTATTTTCCCCTGAATTTGCTGAGCTCAAGGGAGAAAGCAGGTTGGGACTTCAGTGTCCACAGAGCAGAAGAAATCACACGATTCACCAAAACAGCGCCCAGAACAGCTCGCCTGCAGACCCAGCTTTTTAGTTAGAGGTTGCGGTCGTCCCGCTGGGACTCGATGAATGAATGCAAACTAGTGAGTGACTGTGTGTAAGACGATTCTTACTTTCTACTCTGAAACTAGGGATACACTAGGTATTCTTAAGTCTAAAGAAAAACAAACAAACAAACATTAATTCAGTCGACACCTCACGCTGGTCCCCGCTTCTCACTGGAGGAGTAAACAAACACAGTAATTCAGTGGACACCTCACTCTGGTCCCCGCGTCTCACTGGGGGAGTAACTGGTTGTTTGTGAGGCCCTGGCGATACATATGAACACACTGTGCACTGTAAAGAAATGATGTATCAGCCGCAAACAGCTACTCCCCGGAGGTAGGAGTTCCGTGCCTCTGGAATGTTTCCGTATTTGTGAATAGAAACATATTGTACTGTGATCGTCCTAAGGTGTGGCAGGTGGCAGGTGAGCAATATCCGGTTGTGGGGGGTGTATGTGTCATGGTCGCTGGGAGGACACCTGTTCCTTGAGGCAAAAGAAGACTGGGTCTCGGAGAGTTTAATGTCCCAAAGTACATGACTGAGTCCATCCAAACAACATTTCCTCTAACGCACCTGCTGGTGGGGCTGGAGAAGGTGTGTGCTTTCAGTTACCTAGTGAGATAGAGATCATGGGTTGTTTTCACTGATAACAGATGTTACACCTGTGTCCTAACAAATGCTGCACCTGTCCTGTGAACCGGTACTGCAGGAGAGCCTCGGGCGCTGCCATGGAAGGAACACTGACGGGGCATCAGAAACACAGTTCTAGCCCTGGCTGGTTTGGCTCAGTGGATAGAGCTTGGGCCTGTGGACTGAAGGGTCCCCAGTTCCATTGGGGTCAAAGGTACATGCCCAGGTTCAGGCTCGACCCCACCCCCCATAGGGGGGGGGGTGCAGGAGGCAGCCAATCAATGGTTCTCTCTCATCATTGATGTTTGAATCTCTCTCTCCCTCTCCCTTCTTCTCTCTGAAATCAATAAAAAGAAGATAGTTCTAAAATCTTAGTCATTTTATATCTCTGAACTTTCCTTTCCTCACATTTAATGTGGTTTTTGCGACTCTCCTGAATTCCGTGGTACTTTCCCCTTTCTTTTAGCATTTCATGGACTCTGTTTAGCATATGGTATACTCTGATCAGTCTTCATCACTTGAGTCTCTTTTTTTTCCTTATCCTCAGATGTTTCTTTCTAATTAGTTGACCATTACATTTCCTAAGTTCTAAAATGGCCAGCAGATCATAGAAAGACATTTCTTTGGGCTCCTAGCAATTTGGTCTTAACACCAAGCGTGTTTACTGGGTACTCACTAGAGGTTTGTGGGAATAATTCTATCTCTACAGATTTTCATCATGGACAGTTCTTCTTCTTTGAAATAATGTGGGTAAGATCTGTTATTAAGAATGCTATTGTCAAAGAATCATTCCACGGACTGTATTAATTACGAAGGTGTAAAGGGACCTTTTTAATGGATAAATCTAGTGGGCCCCACAGTAACCAAATGACCAAAATTAACCAAAAAAAAAAAAAGGGACATTGTGTGCCCCTTGATGTGAAGCTTGAAGAAGGATACATCATCATTCCTGGGAAAATGTTTAACCTGAATCTAACCATAAAGACACAATTAGACAAATCCAAATTGAGGGACATGCTGCAAAAGAGTTGGCCAGAAATCATGAAAAGCATCATAAAAGACAGAAACACTAGGGAATTGTTCTAGGTTAAAGAGACATGATAGCTCTTTGCAGGGGACTTGGTGGGAGGCTCCTCTATTTTTTAATTGAGAATTCCTTTTTTTTTAAATATATGTTTTAAAAAAAATAAAAAAGATATGTTTATTGATTTCAGAGAGGGAGAGGCAGAAACATCAATGATGAGAATCATCGATAGGCTGCCTCCTGCACGCCCCCCACTGGGGATCAAGTCCAAAACCTGGGCATGTGCCCTTGATGGGAATCAAAACCGGGATCCTTCCATCTGCAGGCCGAGGCTCTATCCACTGAGCCCAACCAGCTAGGGTGAGGCTCCTCTGTTTTTGTTTTATAATGTTCACAATGGCTAAATGTGATCCTCAGGTTCCCAGAGTTACTTCCTGTTCCTGCTGAGCAAACTAATTGTGTAGGAAGCTTCAGAAAAGCTGGTTCTTATTATTCCTAAAAGTTTCTGCACTGAAAATCTGCTTGCGTTGAATTTTTATTGTAAATAGAAAAGAGTACTAAACAGGGTCAGCTACTTCATGACTCCAAATTAATTTTCAATCCTTAAAAGGAAAATGGAATAATTTTCCAAAATGTTATTTTCAGGAGCCTGCTCGGTCCTTTCTACCTTTAATTGCCTAGCCCCAATCAGAGAGAAACCATAACAAAAATGAAACCACTAGAAAAGCCTGAGGAAGTTAATGTTCTTAATATTAGAGCTTCTTGTTGAGGTAATCACTACTTTACACCCTCCAGAGCTCCTGGGAGCCCCCCAGAAATGAGAGCCTGTTTCTCAGCCCTTCATATTCTAGCCCTGCCTGCTTCTGCAGCCTCATTAGTGCCTAGTGCGCACGCACACACTCACACACACAATATTCTATCACTCCATCATATTCCTTGTGTAAGTCTTTTAGTTAAGGTAAGTTTAAGAGTAAATGAATAAAAAGGAAGTTATTTGTTTATGAA
This sequence comes from Myotis brandtii, assembly GCF_000412655.1. Classification (NCBI taxonomy): domain Eukaryota; kingdom Metazoa; phylum Chordata; class Mammalia; order Chiroptera; family Vespertilionidae; genus Myotis; species Myotis brandtii. Next base: position 3,834,297 of record NW_005366679.1, on the reverse strand, counting down.
ACTGAAAATCCCAGGGATAAAATATAGGGTATGGCTACATGCAGGGCCATAAATGAAGTCACTGGGTTGGGTTTCTGTCTCTGTTCTGCTTTTCTTCTCTGTTGGCTTCATTCTCAAACTGGCCCTCTTCTCCATGCAGTCTGTACCTCGGAGCTTACATCCTCCTCTCAGCAATCCCAGTAGGAATAAGTACTTCTCTCCCCATCCCTGGCCAAGGTTCCAGCAAAAGTCCTGGACTTGATTGCCATTCTGAACTAATCACGGAGAGGAAGTGGAGGGCTGGGCGATGCTGATTAGTTCATGAGCTGGGGAAAAGGTCAGCCCCACCCAAACCACCTACACTCAGGACAGAGAAGTTATGGGTCCCAAGGAAAAACAGAAGGGCGGTTGAATTCCGAGATAAAACAACAGATGTCCCCTGTATTTCTCAACACCCCTAGCAACCTCATACCTCCCCGCCCTGGCTCCTGGCTCCCCTCTGCCTAAGCTGCTCTTCCATATTTATTCTTCTGACAAATGCCCATGCAGTCTTTAAAACCCAGATCACATATCACCTCCTTTTTGCTGCCTTGTTTGTGTGTTTACAAAATTAACCCATCCTAGGAACCATTTCTGTACCTTAATCCTATTTCTATTATTATCAGATTGAATTGGGAAAATTTTAAAAATCAATGCCTGGGTTTCAGGCTCAATCCCCAGTGTGAGGCATGCAGGAAGCAGCTGATCAATGATTCTGACTCATCATTGATGTTTCTATCTCTCCCTCTCTTTTCCTCTCTGAAATCAATAAAAAAATATTTTAAAAAAAAATTCAAAGGGTAATACCAAAGTGTGGCCCACAGACTGGCATCCAACTCTGAACTGTTGGTTATGAGTCCTCAGTGAGGTAAGTACAGAGATTGAGAGTAAATATCTAGAAGTTGTTATGGCAATCTGACACAGTAACTTTATGGCTGTTGGCTCTAATAATAAGCATTTCAGGCCTGCATTTGCAATATACTTAAAATTTTTATTTTAGTGACAATTCATCTTTATTGCATTATATAGGAGTACCATTCCACACCATGTTGGATATATATCTATATATCTATCTATCTATCTATCTATCTATCTCTATATATATATAGTATGCTCCCTTTCATATAAAATTAACAATTTGTATATGCTATATAGAGATATGTATGTATCTGGAAGGATAGACATCATGCTATTACCTCTGGGGAAGGTACTTAGATAATTTTGGTGAAAGATTGGGGGATACAAATAGATAGGAATGGGGCCTTTACCTTTTACTTTGTATAGTTCTCTATTGCAAAGCTTCTCAATTTCTTGGTCAATGTCAGTAGTTGGTCAACTTCTGACATTAAATATTATAGAGTGAATCCGTCCAAGGACTGGCTTGGCTGGATCATTTGCAATCAGCAAATATTGTGTATCTACTATTTGCAGTCTCCTCTTTGGACTTTAGTGTCCTTGTGTGAAAAAGAAGAGAATAGATATTAACTTTAAGCTAGCTCCCAAAGCAAACCTGGGGTTTTCTTGGTTTTATAATTTAGCTTATTAAATTGGCACTGCCTTAACTCTTAGTCACACATGCCCAGTTTCTGGACACACCTCCAAAAACTGTCCCAGAGCCTATGTCCACATTCAGACACAAAACTACTTCACTGTGTTGCTTTTTGCGAACTCCCATGCCCCCACAACTCTCTAGTTATAGCAATTCCAGCAGGCCTCCTGTTCTGCAGCCCATGCCTGTATAGAACAGACCTGTGCTATTTACCCAGCCCACCGTAAGGACAGGGATTTGAGCAGACGTGGAAACGTGGCTGCTCTGTTACAAGGGCTGCAAAGAGAACAGGATGCTGGGGACTTGCAGCTCTCTATTAGGGAGAGAGGGCTGTGATGGTAGGATGAGGGTGAAATGGGCCCCTGGACAGAAAGGAAAAGGCAAGACCAGGCTGCCAAGCAAGGCACGAGGAGAAAAACATACAATTCAGTGCAAAAGTTTTGATTAAGTTTCTTCCACATAGTAGTGTCTACCAGGTTCTGTAGAGAATACAAAATAAACCCCAAAATGGTACTGTTTTAAAAAGCCAAGACACACACCCACGAAGTGATCAAATAACAATGCATAATAGTATGGAATCATGTGTCCAAATGTATACTAGAGGTCATAAATACTTTAAGAGCATCCAAAGAGAACATTAATGAAAGCTAGATTGGGTGGGGAAGGCTTCTGGCAAAAGGTAGAACTTCATCTGGATCTTTAAAAATTTGGTAGGATTTGATTAATAGGAGAAGAATGTTGCAGGCTTGAGAAATAGAATGAGGGAAAGTGTGAAATCTGGAAACAAATGACACGTCTGTGAGGAGATAGGTCTGGCTGGTCTTGGTTCAGGCAGAGACGTGAGGGGGAGGAAGGGAGATAAGGCGAGGTGATAATGCAATAAGGAAAGGAATGACAAGGTAAGTTGAGATTGTAGAAAGCCTCAACTTCCAAAAGGTGTTTGAGCTCTATCTTTTATCTCCAGAGCTTTTAATTTGAGGAAGTGGGGTAAAGAAACTGGTATTTTGATAGTTACCAATTTCCCAGGATGAAGGAGGGATGGGAGAGAATGGTGGCAAGATCATTTAGAAAACTGTCATATGCCCTAGCTGGTTTGGCTCAATGGACAGAGAATCAGCCTGCGGACAAAAGGGTTCCGGGTTTGATTCCAGTCAAGGGCACATGCCCAGGTTTCGGGTTCGATCCCCAGTGGGGGGCGTGCAGGAGGCAGCAGATCCATGATTCCCTCTCATCATTGATGTTTCTCTCTCTCTCTCTTGCTCTCGCTCTCCCTCTCCCTTTCTTTCTGAAATCAATAAAAATATATTAAAAAAAAAAAAAAAAAACTGTTGTAGTGGTCCAGGCATGAAGTGACAGCAGATATGGCAGAACAGACCAAACAGGCAGATTCAAGAACTATCTCCTTGGAGGAAGGAACAACAGGACTGAGTAACTAAAATAGAATGAAGAATTAGGAACCAAAGATGAGTTTAGGTTCAAGATGTCTGGATGACCAGATTCCAAAAGAATTTTAGATCCTCAAGGGGCCCAGTGAAACTTCAAGGGGTAAAAGCTGGTTGTTGAAAGTCTTAGAACAGGGGTGGGCAACCCCTGGCACATGTGCCAAACATGGCACGCCAGTAACTTTTGCTGGCACGCGAAACCCTCTCTTATAATCTTCCATTTACAATTTCTTAATGTCGACTTTTCTATGCCTCTGCCTTAACTCTCCCTGCCTTCCTAGATCCGACCAGTGTTTTGGTTTCATCCACATATGCTTGTGAATCTTTGTTCTCAGTGATGAATTTTGTTAAGTCTCATAATAGGAGTAGCCTGGCTGATGAAAGTAGTAGCTCGTGCATATCTCTGAAGGTCATGAAATATAAACCTGATGTAAAATCTCTGTCATCAGTGATGCAGCAGCAGAAGTCCCACTGATAATATCAAACGGAGTCATAAAGTTTTCTGTCGGACTATCAGTGTACATGTATACATTAAAAAATAAATGTATTTTTCATCATCATATACTGTGTTTTTGTCGCTTGAATGAATTTTATTATTTCTTCAAGGTTCTTCACATATGTACACCTTAAGAGATATCAAGTAGGCGTAACATGTTCTCAAAAAATTAGGGTTGGCATGCAGAAGAATTTTGAGTCAGAGATTTTGCTGGTTTTGGCACGCACTCACAAAAAGGTTGCCCACCCCTGTCTTAGAACCAGGTCTCAGCAGACCCAGCAGCACAATGCCCAGGCAAGTGCAGGCATGAGATTTTCTAAGCAGTATATGCCAAGAGTGAATTACACAGATGTCATTTCCAGAATGAGTATATCTAATGAGGAGAGTAACTAGACCAGAAAGTGATAAAAATAACCGCCACCAGACTAAATGAAAATTAGTCATGTAACTATATGAACCCTTCACAAAAAAGTCAGGTACTCTGATATCTGCTGTGAACAGAAACTTGATTAGTCATTTCTCAGGTTTATAAATTCTCCCTGATGACAGTAACCAGGATGGCTTACTGCTTTTCTGCTTTATGCACTTACCAGTCACCTTGATGGGCTTAGTGTGTACCATTCTCTTTATTAAGGTGAAGATTTGCCCTTAGCCAAAATTACAGTGTTGCATCATTAAATTCTGGGGGTCTGATGAATAACTAATTGTTGAAGGAACTAATAAAATTATACCAATTGTGAGTTTAGAATTAAAGAACCAGAAAATTTAGATAATGGAAAACACACTCCCCAGAGAGGCTAATGGAATGAGAGCGGACTTAAGCATCAGGATGCTCTAGCTGGTTTGGCTCAGTGATTAGAACATCCACCCTTGGACTGAAGGGTCCTGGATTTGATTCCGGTCTAGGGCACCTACCTCGGTTGCAGGCTCCATTCCTGGCCCTGGTCTGGGTGCATGCAGGAGGCAACCAATCAATGTGCCTCTCTCTGTCTCTCCCCTTCCCTTCCATTCTTTCCAAAAATCAATGGAAAAGAATCCTTGGGTGAGAATTAACAACAACAAACATCAGGAATATCGCTGTTTGTCTCTTTACTCATTATCTGAAGCCTGCAGGTCTTGAAACAGAAACACAACTTTAGTTATCATCACTGATTTCCTTTTAGGCCTGGGTGGACTAAGGGCCTACTAGTAGGACGTCTGTTGAGAAAGAATACACAAACTATATTACAGACTTTCCATTACATTTTTTTCTTCGAGTGACAAAAAATTCAATCATTTACCTTCCTAATGGAAGAGATTCACTTGCCTGAATTCATTTCTAGTATTTTTAGACAATTAAAACATATGCTTAGTTCTTCCCAATTCTGGACCCTTTATAACTCTGAATTTTGGCATTTCTCTCCACCCCTCCTTTTTTTTTTTGGTTAATCCTCACCTGAGAATATTTTTTCCATTGATTTTTAGAGAAAGTGGAAGGGAATGAGGGAGAGAGGCGGGAGCTCAAGCCTGCAACCCAGGTACATACCCTTGATCTGAATCAACCCAGGACCCTTCAGTCCTCAGGCCGACACTCCAACCACTGAGCGAACCGGCTAGGGCTCAATCAGCCTCTTTTAAAATCTCCCCAGAGGGTGCGAATGTGCTGCCAGGGTTCAGAACCACTGGTCAGTCTTTACTAAGCAGAGTTGACTTAATGCTTTTTCAAAAGTGAGTTTTTGAGTGTATTTTGCCTTAGTGACATCCTTGCCAAAACTGAAATGTATTCAAACTCCCTTTGCCCTACAGATCCCAGAGTCAGTGCTCTTTTCACCATTAAACGGATTAAGCCTTAAAGCCGAGCTGTGTAACCAAAGGGAACGGGGCACCTCATCCCCGGACAACCTCTCAGAAGTTCAAGGGCGGGACAAAAGATGGAGCGAACCAAGACCAACTCTAGACTTAGCAGCTTGGCTCGGCATCATTGTTCTGGCTTCAAACGTTAAGAAATGTTTGGGAATTGCTAGCTAATAGTAGGGAGGAAACAATATGGGCTGCACTAACCCCGAGGAGGACGGCTCTCCGGGCACAATCAGATCACCCCGTGAGACTCTCCTCCCGAGGCTATTTCTGGAAAGCAGGGATTTTCCAGATTCCCGGGAGCCGGCACCGCAGCGTGGGCCGGAGCTCCGCAACCCGGCGGCGAAAGCAGCCGCCCTCCCGGTCCTCCAGCCTCCAGCCTTCGACCGCAATCGCTCCCCCACGCCCTTTTGGGGAACCGATGCGGCTCGCATTCCTGTCTTCTAAAAATTCTATAAAGCACTTCTCTCCGATTCCTCGCGGGTCGTTTTCAATTACAAGTGTGTCCCTACACATCTGGGTTAGCACTCGCACCCGCCCGAGGGGGCGAAGGTCGCCCCTGGGGTCCCCCACTGCGCCCCGCAAATGCGAACACTCGGGAGAGGGCGCGCGAAGGGAGCCCAGGGACGCAGGGTCCACACAAACGACCAACATCGCGCAGAGGCTGTAGTAACTGTTGCCAAGTCTCACTTGGGGAGGAGGTGAGCTTGCAAAACTCCCGCATTGTTATTGTGGCTGAAAATATTACAAGGCAGTTTGGGCCTGTTTTAGCTAAAAAAGACCTTGGGGCCACCCCGACCACTTTAGGGGGCCCAGCAGACAGGCCACCCAGGTCCCCCGCCTCGACAGCAGTTCCCGGACCGCGCGGGAGGAGGCGCCGCCGGCGGGGGGGCGGGGGGAC
>NW_005366679.1:3813298-3827432 GCF_000412655.1 Myotis brandtii | reverse complement strand
GCGGCGGCGCCTGGTGCGGGCCCGCCTGACCCTGGCGCTTCCGCTCTTCTCTCTCGTCTGCAGGTGGCGATGGCAACGGGGCAGGTGTTGTTCCATCGGTTCTTCTACTCCAAGTCTTTCGTCAAACACAGTTTCGAGGTAAGGACGGCGGCGGCGAGGGGAAAAGGCATTCTCCATCCGGAAATGGGGGTGCGGGGCGGGGGGGGGGGCGGCGGCGCTAGCAGCGAGCTCTCCCGGAAAGAAAGTGGTTCCTTTGGGCCTCGGTACCTGGTTCTCACCCCCCCGGAAGTGGGGGCTTTCGGAATGTGTTCCAGGTCCTAGAATCCAGGAAATGGGTCCCGAACCCTCCCATCAATAATTAGAATTTTCAGCCGAGTTCGAAAGCCCTGTGAGACTGGGCTTGATTGACTCTGGATTCAGAATGGAGGGATTAATCAATTAAAATAATTCACAGTATTAACGTGGCCGGGAAGCTTATGGCTCGGAAATGTCATCTTAATTTTATTTCACCGAAGGTTGTCCTAGTTGTGTCCTCCTAAAGTTTTTTCAGCAGAATAAGTTAGTTAGGTTTTGGGAGGGGCACTTTTTCCGAACGGCACGGGATGGAGCCCTCATCTAACAAGGTTTCCTTGGATCGTTCTTTCAGATTGTTGCCATGGCTTGTATTAATCTTGCATCAAAAATCGAAGAAGCGCCCAGAAGAATAAGAGACGTGATTAATGTGTTCCACCACCTACGCCAGTTAAGAGGAAAAAGGTAAGATTGGCATGATTGAGCACAACATCTCTCGCTGCTACTGTACTGTGCACACCAATCATCAAACCAAAACATTCTTTCCTCTCAAGTTAAAACCCATGCACAGGAAAACTTATTTAGGTGTTGAAATTTACATAGGAGCACACTGATACTTAATAACCAAAAAAACCAAACAAACCAAAACCAAAAACCCCCACAATTAACCAGCTATCTGAAGTTTGTAGAGGCAGTTGCATTTATGGACAATCCTAACAGTGCTGTGAAGCAGTCCTGTGGCTTAAGATTAAACAAGAAAGGGAATGCGTTTGGCTCAAGTGTGAGTGTACCTGTAAGTTGTTTCTCCCCACCCCTCTCTGGAAGACTGAAGGCTGGAAGTTTAAACTGCAGTTCAAGTTCATAACGTGGCACAGTTTTGTGTAGATTGTTTCTCTACTCGGAAGTCCCAGTTAACACATTATCAATTGAGGTTGGCTTTTGTTAAGAGTACTTCAACATTGAACTACGATATACCGGATCTGAAAGGACTGCAGGATGATAAAGTTTGAAGTCAAAGGGATTAAACAGGTATTTTGTCTTGGTCAGATAAGTCCCAGTGAGTGGGTTAGAAAATTAACTCTTGATTGATTGGGTTATATTTAGATAAGGCTCGTTTAATTTCTCTTGTAAGAAAATAGAGACCAAAAGAGTGCCTTATAGGTGTTGTGGCTACATCATAACACTTTATGTGGACTTACATGTTCATGTGAGCAGTACCAGAAATTTTAGTTGCAGCACTTCGGGTGACTTCTAGTCCATGCTGCAGAAGGAGATAGCTGGAATAGATTAGGTCTTTTCACTTTTTAAGAAATTGTGATGTTTGGAGTTTGAAAGGAAGTTATAAAAGGATTTTAAGTTGTTTTGGGGATTGGGTGTTGGTTAGTGCCAACTTAGTATCCTACCTGAGTGTTTCTTAATCAGCTGAATCTGTAGGTTGGCATAATAGAACTATTCAGAGACAAGCAAATAGAAAAGTAACCTTAAAACGATTAGTTAAAAAGTCTGAAACATTGCTCTTCAGATAGTTTTCACATTTTTTTTCAGTTTTCTTACATTTTTTTTTTCTGCCATCTTTCCTCATTCACCCTAACCATATCCAGGGATAGACTAATTTTTTATTTCATTTTAAAATATCTTTTAGCTTCTTGGTGAGGAATTCCTGGAAATTGGGAAGATTTCAATTTGGTATTTAGTATGGTCTGAGCTAAAATAAACATTTAGATACCTCGCTGATTCTTCAGGGTGTTTAAAACACTAGTAACAAGGCTCTTCAGTGAAAGGATTCTATGCTGGTTTAAAGGAAATAGCTTTCTGTTATTTTTTGAACCATTGAGCCAACTCTTATCACTTAATAATGATTATCTACTTTGACATTTTTCTGTGAGCCTTAGAGCATTCTTCCTCCATTTCAGAGAGTAGTTCTTAACTATAAAAATCTTGGAATGTAAAACATTTCACCTGACTTGTGTCTGTAACTGGTTTTTTGGGGGGGTCATTACAAAGAGACTGATTTTTGTCTCCATCTTAGAAGTGACTAGCATGAAATTTAAAAGGAGTTGTTAATTGCATGGAAGCCTTTTTTTTTTAAGCAGGATGTAAAAGTGTTTCTATGCATATTACAAGTTTACTCAGACACGTAACTTGTATATGTTATTAACTTCAACTCTTTTTTCCCTTGCAACCGACTATACAGCGACCAGCTACATTTACCAAAGCCTGGGTGATGTGGAGTGGTACATAGCGATGAAGCTGTCGTCATGGCAACAGTGAGTGAAGTATGGAAAATCCCCAAGGAGAAGCCAGTGCTCTGAGAATAGGTCACTGGAATCGGGGACTAACAGGTTGGCCACTGCTGAACCATTTAGAAAAACTCCTGTTTCTTGTTATAAGCTTTAATCTTTGCTGTCCAAGTTATTATAACTGTAGCTTAATATTTTCATAGATTAATGTCATTAGAAAGTATTGTCAGTATTATACTTCAGTTGGTAAAATAATGTCAGCTTATTTTAATGTTATTTATTTTAATGAAGTTTATGAAAGCCTTATTGTAGTGTGAACTAGAAAATTACAAAGGAGGAATCATTTCTGTAGCCTTTAGATACTGTTTTTCAGTCCTGGCTACACATTAGAATTACCAGGTGAACTTTTAGAAAGTACCAATGCCCAAGCCACATTCTGTATTACTTGACTGTTTCCCCCTTTGATTTTTTTGGTAGTTTGGTAATTGTCTTTTAAACTCAGAATAAATGGCTGAATTTAATAGTTTCCAATTATAATTTGCTTTTGGGGTGGAACATATTCACAGCAAATTAGGGTTTTCTGTGGTTTCAAGGAAAGGCTCAATAAACGTGTAATTTACAACTTACAAAGACAAGACTTGGTTGTCTAAAAGAAGACATCTTCAGGCTGGTGCAACCACTCTCATTGGTACATATGGCGTGGTATTTTCAACATGTATATAGATCATGGATGAAAGTTGGAAGGGTCATAAGTCCAGCCTCCATTTGCAGTTTTATTTTATGGCTCTAATGGTGGCCTTCATTTTGTTTTTAAACACTGCTAAAAAAAGAATGTTCCTTTGAAGTCGTATTGCAGATTTCTGTATATTGAGCAGGAGGAGTCTGCCTCTTTGTAAACTATAGTATAGTTCCTGAAGAACTAGTTTTCATACTACATGAGTGAAACTTAACCATGTTTGCATCTCCTGATCCTAATTTCTTTTTCTTCGAGGTATATTTGAACTAAATCATGCTAACGGAAAAATAGCTGTCCTAAGAGGGCAGATAATAAACTTCCAATGGTCAAAGCCCAAGATTTCCTATTAAGACTAAAATTTGGAAATTGTTCTTTTCATATAAATTAATTTGAAAAGTATGACAAACTTTAAAGCCGGGAAGGTAGAGTTAGATTTGGTTGTTAGTTGATAACAAATTTTTTTCTCTCTCTTAATAAATGATTTCTTTTTTAAGAGATTTTTTAAAATGCCACCTCTTCAAACTTTTATCAGAAAGGAGATTTAACATAATTGGAGAGGAAGGCATTCTAGCAAACCTTAATTCAATTTAATGTGCTTATTGCTACAGAAAGTACTAATTGATACTATGTTAATAAAAAGAAACTACTTGCTTAGACGGTTTTCTTGAACCTTTACTTGCTTATTTATCCGAACACATTTTTCTCCTACAAAATATAAGTGGTAAATTACACATTTATTGAGCCTTCCTTGATTTGTGAGGTAAAACCAATTCTGCACAAAAATGAAGGTGTTAGATTATACACCCACAAAGTTAACTTTGAAAACTGTAGGTATTAGTAGGCCAAAGCAAAAAGTTGAGTATGTAGTTGAATTAATAGTGGATAATGGATTTGGTTTCCTTAATCATTTGATGTTATTGGAGTGTTGACACCAAAATAGAGGGAAAGTAAAGATTGTGGCAGAGTAGATGGAAAATAACAGTTGGTTTAAGCAGAATTGATAATTAAGCCTGATTTACTACCAGAGAGTAGCCATAATTTGAACAAGTATTTAGCTGGTTAATTACAAGAAAAATGAATTTTAACAGAATTTGAAGGAAACTTTTAAAGCAAGCTTAGTATAAATGAGTTTACTCAAAAAAAAAATGGGAAATGAGACAAAACTGCTTTTATATGGTTTCTAATGGTGCAGTTTTGCTGTCCCAATTGGAGTGGATTAAGAGTTAAAGTTCTGGATGCCACTATAACACAGAAGGTCTCCTTTCTCCTAATGCCTGTTGAGGGAGACATTAGTCTGAGGTGGATTTAACTTCTAAATTTCCTGTCATGATGAAACCTGAAAAATAATAAACCTTAAGTTCTTTGAGATATGCTTTCATGTATACATTTATTGGTCTTGAGGTAAATTTGATTTTTTTCCCTCCAAAGAATAGTTAACTTGTAGCCTATTGTCCTAATAAAAATGGATTCGTTGATACTATGTTAGAAATCGGCCCTCTCCAATTGATGGCCTCATTCCTCACACCTTTTATATCTGTAATAGGAATTGAACTGAGTGAAGGCCATTTTCAGCATTGTTAATCTTAACAGCTGTTTTCCATTTTGTCAGCTTGCCAGCTTTTGTCTTGTTTAATACAATTTGATTTAAAAAAAATTGAAATACCCTAGCAAGCATTCTAGTTTTCATCATTTTAAATGTGAGAAAATAAGTGATTTCTACTCTGATAACATGTCACCACAGGGGTAGTTAATGTGGCTTATTTCACATTGTTATCTAATTTTCAAGTGGATGTATTTAAATTGGTTTTTGATTTTAAAGTGTTAGCTTACATTTTTCTGGATTTGCTGTGCATGGTAAAAGGAGTTGTGAGTTGGGATAATGTTCAGAATTATTATCTTTTTAAAATAGATGTTGTGTTCTGCCCAGGGCAGAAACTCTTGAATCTTTTGGCTGATAATTGAGTATGGGGAAAATATTTAAATATCCTACATATATATGTATATATCATGTAATCAATATTTTTAATAATATCTTAACAAAAAAATATTTTTGTTGGTTCAATCTAAAAATGTATCAAACAAAGGACACTAGGACATTTTATGGGCTTTTAAATGAAAAGTCCAAGTCTTGACAAAAAAAATTCTTAGTAAGAAGCTAATTTTGAACATAAGCTTTAAATAAAAGTAAGAAACCGGTTTTTCATTTTAAGACTTAAATAAGATAGTCTTTTAATTGAATGTGCTGTTTCTAAAGCATTGAGCCCCTGACTAATAGATAGCCTTCTGCATCATAACTTTGGAAGCTATCAAATTTGAATCTGGCACAGAGACCTTGAGTATTGTCCTGGTTTCCTCATTATGGTCCTCCCTTCTCTTGCATTGCTAAATATACTGCCTGATAACTACAACTCAACCAAATTTAGGCATGGTTTTTATTGATCACTTTGAATTTTTAATCTGATTTAATTTTATAAACTATTTTGGTAATTGAACTAAATCTTTAGTTTCCAGATTATTTTCTTTAACAGAAATAGAATCTTAGAACAATTTGCTTAAGCAAATTGCCCATTTGCGGGGGAAATGTGGATTAGCTACCCAATATTTTTTCCCTTAATTTTAATTTTGGCCATAAAGTTACCAAGAGTTGATATTTTATAAAATGAGTAAAATCACTATAATCTTACAAGGTCTTATAGTAAATATTTTCAGGAGCACTTTCATTTTGTCAGTGCAGAGAGTCTGGAGACTAATGAGATTTGTGTTAGCTGTCACTGATGTTAAGCAACATATATTCCCAAAGTATCCATATGAAATAACCAAGGATAAATACAAGAGAAGTAGAGTGAATTATTTCCATTGCAGGATTGAGTTAGTTTCTATAGGAATTTAGTCTAGAAAGTATATATTTAATTAGCATAACTTGGACAGCACAAGATTAATGCCTTAACTTGTTTGCAGGAGTTTAAAAAGCTGGTTTCTGTTGCCAATAGTTGGTTGGAAGGGAAAACGGAGATGCCACAAATAAAAATTTTTGGATGTGCAAAACAGTTTTGATTTTATTTCTTACAAACTATAGGACTCCAAGCCCCCTCATCCTTGATCAGAACTACATTAACACCAAAAATCAAGTTATCAAAGCAGAGAGGAGGGTGCTAAAGGAGTTGGGATTTTGTGTTCATGTCAAGCACCCCCATAAGGTGAGTTATAGAGTACAGGAATTGTATTCGTAAGTATTAGGGTTTTCTTAAACTTTTATTTTACATGAATATATGTTTATATTTGAGAGTTCACCTTGGTTTTTAAATGCGACCTTTTAGATTTGAAATTTATCAGAAAAATGGGAGTCAAAAAGACAGGTTCAAAACTTTACTGTTGTGTAGGCATTGATAAGTTCTTTTTGCCTCTATGGTTAACCCAGTTTTCCCTATCTAGAAACAGAGTTTATGAAATAACTCATTCCAAGGAATAAATTCTATATATATATGTGGGTGTGTGTATATGCACAAAAAAGTCTGGCATGCTACCTGTTGCATAGTAAAATGTTCAAGCTGTGTTGGCTGCTTACTGTTACTGTTTCTGAATGTTCAAAGGTTTCTCTAGCAAGTCTTGGCTTGCATGTGGCTGACATAAGTAACAGCAAAATAGTTACAAGAATGGGTGCCCTGAAAGCAGAACTATCTGCAATAGAAACTTGTCTCTGCCATTAGCTGAGTGACCTTGGCAGATATCTCTGTTCTTAGATTTCACAACTCTAAAGTTGTAATACAGGTCCTAAAATACCTCATCTTAACTGAGGCAAAGCTACTTATATATAGTGTGATAAACTTCACTATAGAAACATTCAGTGTTTGATACTTACTATAATACCCACTTGGAGTTTTACAATGTATCATGCCCATTGTATAACTTTTAAAACATAGTGTTTAGGGTTTGGGACACGCAGAGTTGTACCTTGGGAAATTAAATGCTATAATCTTGTTTGTAGGACACAATGCCTGCCACTTAGTATTCATGAAAAATTGTTTTTTATTGAAATAACTCCCAATTTTTTTCTCTGTACAATCTTGAAACATTTTTAAACAATTTTTATGGAATCTAGTAGCATAATAACCCACATTGATTTAGATACATTTTAGATTGGTCTGTATTATTTATGTAGTTTATAGAAGAATTAAAACTTGAATCTAACATTTTCAGTTACTTATATGCATTGAACTCTGTACTCTGAAAGAACCAACGTTGTGCTAAACTGAGTTTTTTTCCCCTTGTCCTTCAGATCATTTTTATGTATTTACAAGTCTTAGAATGTGAACGTAATCAAACCCTGGTTCAAACTGCCTGGTAAGTTGTTTTGTTTTGTTTTTTACATTTTTTTCCTAGTCAGGAAAACAGAAGCAGAAATAAAGTAAGTTTCGTTTTCCCTTTCCAAAATAATGAGATGAGTTTCTTTTGGTGCTTTTTGTTTTTTTGTTTTTTAATCAAAAGGTAAATAATGCTTATTTCTGCTTCCTGTTTTCTTGGCTTGACTAGTTATTTTTAATGGAGAACTCAATTTAACTTTGTTCTTTTTTCTACTCTTTAATTAAAGGGTAGTCCATGATGGTAAGTCATAGAACTCTGCCCTCTGCACTTCAGCCCATGACCTCAGGATGGCCTGATTGGCTGCCCTGCTCTCCAGCCAATCCAGTGCAAGCTCTCATCCGAGATTCACTGAAGTGGTCCATATCCATCTGGCAGCATCTTCTAGTTCTGTCGGGGTGTCAAAAGGATTTGTATATTTGCTTCTAGAAGTAACTATTCAACATGCCTATGTATTGAATGTATACCTGTAACTATCAAAATGAATAGTTCATTTTTTATTGTTATCCGACCATTATGAATTAAGTGATTTTTTTGTTAGGAGTTTGACTAGCTTTCAATTTTCAGTATGTATAGCATGAATTCTACCAAAGGAAGCTACAACTTGTAGCTTAAAGTGGGCACCATTTCCATTCTGGATGAATTTCTAGCTGCTGGGCTATTGCAGACAATAACAGAATTAAGAAGTAGTTGATTTTTCAAAGCACTTTATAACTTGGACTTTTGAGATGCAGATATGTGATTTGGAATGCTAGCTTATTTAAAGGTAAAGTAAAACAAGGATTTGTGGTCCAGACATAACTACTATCTCAACACAATAGGTGTACAGGACTTAATTTTATGTTCTGGACTTATGACTGCCATGCTTGTTTTGGATTCAGTAAATATTAGTAATAGAAAAGTTTCACTGCTTTTATAAAATGCATGACATTTTTAATATATGTTCTGTAAAACAGATTTTAGCAGTTACAGTAAGGATTTTTAAGAAACAACCTTGTAGTTTAACCTTTTAAACAATTTGTAAAAATTTTTCAATACTTCAGGGATGTTGTGGGGAGGGTTCACTACTTAAGAAATCAAGCAGTTTATTAGCTGAAGTAGTTAATTGCTTTTCTTTGTACTTAGTCACAAAAAAGGTATATAAACAGGCTGTTTTATATATTTATTGCTCTTCACTTCCCTGTCTAGATTTTCTGAAGTACTTAGTTTTCTTAATATAACTTGGTGAGTGCTTACCTTTTTACCCCTGTCACAGTACTTTGAATTTTTTGAAAGAACTTGGTTGACACTGCTTTTCATTGTGGATAAAGGAGAGATGGTCAATAATTAATGGCTTGAAGTATTGTTGGAGTGGTTTATCATTTCTGAAACTAGTTATTCAGAATTGACTTTTAAAGCATTGATTTTCATAAAAATAGAGTTTTAAAATTTTACATTGTGTTCTATTTGGAATAATAGAATTATTTTAAAGGAATTTAGTCACAGGAAAGCTGAAGAATTGTTCTAGTGTTAAATTCTTATCTCTCTGATTTTTGAGTTAAGAATTGTTATTTGCTAGAATATGAAGATATAGATATAAATATGAGAAGAAAAAAGAATAAAGTAGATTGAGTCTCCAATTTTATGTAAGCTTTAGAACTGGTTTATGCACAGAGCTTATGATTAAAATATTTTTCAGGAATTATATGAATGACAGTCTTCGAACCAATGTATTTGTTCGATTTCAACCAGAGACTATAGCATGTGCTTGCATCTACCTTGCAGCTAGAGCTCTTCAGGTAGGTTTAGATAGCCTGTTTTGTTCTGTGGGATAAATTACTCCTCCTAATAAAAAACAGTAAACATTTGATCTAAACCACTCTCTTTTCACTGTTTAGATTCCATTGCCCACTCGTCCCCATTGGTTTCTTCTTTTTGGTACTACTGAAGAGGAGATCCAGGATATCTGTGTAGAAACTCTTAGGCTTTATACCAGGAAAAAGGTAATTCTGTTTACTCGTGTTTGTGCTAATACTTTCTCAATGCTAACACTCTACACTGTGAAGGAGAGATACTAACCTCATTTTCCTCCAATAGCCAAACTATGAATTACTGGAAAAAGAAGTAGAGAAAAGAAAAGTGGCCTTACAAGAAGCCAAATTAAAAGCAAAGGGATTGAATCCTGATGGAACTCCAGCCCTTTCAACCCTTGGTGGATTTTCTCCAGCCTCTAAACCATGTAAGATTTATTCAGAATTGAAATGAGGTGGGCACTGAAGGTGTGTGATTATTAGAATGCTTTAGCATTTATCATTTGCAAGGAAACGATGTTAAGAAGCCATTACTATTTTCTCTTGACAGTCAACTGAAGACATACTTGAAAACGTGATACTTGAATTATATGTACGAACAACTTTTGACCCTCTGTTAAATCCGGTAGTTAACATGTCTTTATTATGTTTGTTTATTTAAGCATCACCAAGAGAAGTAAAGGCTGAAGAGAAGTCACCTATCTCTATTAATGTGAAGATGGTCAAAAAAGAACCTGAAGACAGACAGCAGGCTTCCAAAAGCCCTTATAATGGGTGAGTATACTTGAGTTAGAACTGGCCCCAGGAACCTTATGTGTGATTAATTTCTAACACAGTAAATACGTAACTAATACACTGTTTTGTTTGTTTGTTTTTTTTGTTTTGTTATGTTTTTTGAAGTGTAAGAAAAGACAGCAAGAGAAGTAGAAATAGCAGAAGTGCAAGTCGATCAAGGTCAAGAACACGATCACATTCTAGATCACATACTCCAAGAAGACAGTAAGTAAATATTCTCTTAGAAAAAAACAATTTTATTTGGAGTGTTTAAAAAGTTACTCTTTAAAAAAAAATTGAACAAATTAGGTGTGAAAAAATTGTCTTTCTGTCTGATTTCAGTTAGAAAATTGACTATTTCATTAATCACTTATTGGTTAATAAATCAACCATAGCCAAAGAATTTTCTAATTAGCTTTATAATTAGACTAAGAGGCCCGCTGCACAAAAATTTGTGCACTGGGGGTAGGGGGTGGGGAGTGGTATCCCTCAGCCCGGCCTGTGCCCTCTCGCAGTCTGGGACCCCTAGGGGGATGACCACCTGCTGGCTTAGGCCTGCTCCCCGGGGGATTGGGCCTAAGCTGGCAATTAGACATCTCTCTGGCAGCCCAGCAGCCCTTGGGGCATGTCCACTTGCCAGCGGGGAGCAGACCTAAGCTGCAGTCGGACATCCTTAGCGCTGCTGAGGAGGCAGGAGAGGCTCCCACCACCACCGCTGTACTGGCAGCCATCAGCCTGGCTTGTGGCTGAGCAGAGCTCCCCCTGTGGGAGTGCACTGACCACCAGGGGGCAGCTCCTGCATTGAGCGTCTGCCCCCTGGTGGCCAGTGTGTGTCATAGTGACCAGTCATTCCCAGTCATTCCCAGTCATTCTGCTGTTAGGGTCAGTTTGCATATTACCCTTTTACTATATAGGATAGAGGCCTGGTGCACAGGTGGGGGCCGGCTGGTTTGCCCTGAAGGGTGTCCCGGATCAGGGTGGGGGTCCCGCTTGGGTGCCTGGCCAGCCTGTGTGAGGGGCTGATGGCTGTTTGCAGCTAGTCACACCCCCTTCAGGGTGGGGGTCCCCACTGGGGTGCCTGGTCAGTCTGGGTGAGGGGCTGAAGGCCGTTTTCAGGCTGGCGGGCGACTGAAGCTCCCAGACTCTCCTTTTTCGTTTTTTTAATTCTGGGATTTATTTACCTTCTATAATTGAAACTGTTGCCTTCACTGGCACTCCCAGCTCTGAGGCCATGCGGCTGGCTGAAAGCAGGTATCTGGGATTTGTTTAGCTTCTATAATTGAAACTTTGTTGCGTTTGGAGCTGTTGCTTTCGGAGCTCAGAGCCAGGCTGCTGCAGGCAGGGAACCTTGGCTTCCTCCATCACTGGAGCAAGCAAGCCGCCTGCTCGCTTCAGCTGCGTGGCTGGCGGCCGTCATCTTTGTTGGCAGTAGTTTGCATATCTCGCTGATTAGCCAGTGGGAAGCGTAGCGGAGGTACGGTTAATTACCCTTTTTGTCCTTTATTAGATAGGATTGTGGCTCTTTTTAACGTATGGGAAATACTTAATAAAAAGCATAGCTGTCTAGAACATCCTGTAAAACTTGCTAATTACTCTCCTTGGCATATAGACATTATTTACATTTGTTTAAGATTTGTCTAATACAGACTTGAGGGAAGGTAGTGAGGGGGAGAAATTTAATAAAAGTCTTCAGTCTAGCCTGTTGTCAATACAGGCCTGATAGTTTTGTTTTGAACTTGTTTTGAGCATCACCAAAATAATCTGTTTCCAGCAGAAATCGAATCTAAATCTCAAATTTTTATTGTCTAAGTTATAATAATAGGCGGAGTCGATCTGGAACATACAGCTCGAGATCAAGAAGCAGGTCCCGCAGTCACAGTGAAAGCCCAAGAAGACATCATAATCATGGTTCTCCTCACCTTAAGGCCAAGCATACCAGAGATGATTTAAAAAGTTCAAATAGACATGGTCATAAAAGGAAAAAGTCTCGTTCTCGATCTCAGAGCAAGTCTCGGGATCACTCAGATGCGGCCAAGAAACACAGGCATGAAAGGGGACATCATAGGGACAGGCGTGAAAGATCTCGCTCCTTTGAGAGGTCCCATAAAGGCAAGCATCATGGTGGCAGCCGCTCAGGACATGGCAGGCACAGGCGCTGACTTTCTTGGTTGAACCTGCATCAATTCCTGGTTTTGCCTATCTACAGTGTGATGTATGGACTCATAATCAAAACATTAAAAGCAAACTGATTAGGATTTGATTTCTTAAAACCCTCTAGGTCTCTAGAAACACTGAGGACAATTTCTCTTGAAAAGAACTATGTTAATTTTTTTTTTTTTTTTTTTTTTTGCACATTAAAATGCCCTAGCAGTATCTAATTGAAAACCATGGTCGGGTTCAATTGTACTTATAGTTGTGTATTGTTTATTGCTATAAGAACTGGAGTGTGAATTCTGTAAAAATGTATCTTATTTTTATACAGATAAAATTGCAGACACTGTTCTATTTAAGTGGTTATTTGTTTAAATGATGGTGAATACTTTCTTAACACTGGTTTGTCTGCATGTGTAAAGATTTTTACAAGGAAATAAAATACAAATCTTGTTTTTCTAAACTGCTTCTTCAAATATTTTATTAAAAAATTATTTAAATGAGCAGAATTTTAATAGTAAAATGACTATACTGATTTTCTAGCAAACCTATTCTTAGCTAGTTTGAGATTATACAATTCTTAAGTCTTCCCTGTATATATGGAAAAAGAAAATGGGAGTGTAACATTAAATGATAAGTCAGTTTTAAGTACTATTTCTAAAGTGAACTGTCCTGATGAACAAACCCAAACTTTTAATATGACAGTGAGTCAGACCCAACTATTGAGCTTTAAAGTTTATTTATTTATATATTTAGTGATCTTTATCTAGGCTAGGATAATTCAGTAATGAGGTGAGGCCCTCAGAACCTGGTTGGCTGATAAAGTAAAATCTGGACACAAAAATGAAGTTTTGAAAATGCCATTATTGTGTATCCAAATGAGTATTTTTCAAATTACTTATATTATTTTCCCAATATTTTGGAAGTGAATTTAGAAATTTTAAAAGGCTGTAATAAAATATTGCAGTATTTTATAGTTACACTAGAGGCCCAGTGCATGAGATTTGTGCACTGGGTGTGGGTGGGTGTACCCCAGCCTGATCTGTGCCCTCTCCCAGTCTGGGAGCTCTAGGCGCACATCCTTAGTGCTGCTGCGGAGGTGGGAGAGACTCCTGCCAGCCGCTGAGCACCAGCCTTGAGCCAGATTCTGGCTGAGTAGTGCTTCCCCTATGGGAGTGCACTGACCCCCAGGGGGCAGCTCTGGTGTTGACTGTCTGACCCTGGTGGTCAGTGCGTGTCATAGCAACCAGTCCTACAGTTCAGTTGATTTGCATAATACCCTTCTATTATATAGGATTAGGTTTTCCATTAACGTTTTTTCACCCACCTTGGTTACTAATCAACTATATGTGGCTCCAAATGATTTGTTGCAGTTTCAGAAAATCACACCCACAAAGAGATGAAGACTTAATGCCATTAAGGATTTTTTTTCTTTTTAAATAAATAGTTACAGCTGAGGAGGATTCCAAAGGTTTCCAAATTTTCACCAGTGGCTGGCAGTAGGGCTGGAAAAAGTAGAAAGCCTCACAAAGCAGCTACATTGACAGAAACAAGATTCTTTTGGATATAAAAATGTTGGGTATGCAACTTAAATACGTTCTGTTTCTAACTAAAAACTAATACAGCCTAGCATGAATAATTTTTGAGAGGGTAAAATAAAGAGTGTTTTACATGTTCTAATAATACTTCTGTAGAGCTTAAACTGCCTCTAAGTAGTGAACAGTTTGTTTCCTTTACATGACAGGCATTGAAGAAGGGCAAAGGCAAATGTCAACAAAGGTCCTTTTAAGAGA